>NC_133665.1:177669938-177787944 GCF_037893015.1 Macrotis lagotis
TTTCTTATTTCCCTTGATATTGTAGAGATTTTTTGTATTGGATAATATTTTTCCAATTACATGCAAAAACAATTTTTAGCATTCATTTTTAAAATTGTTGAGTCCCAAATTCTCTCCTTCCTCTGCACTCTCCCTAAGATGGCAAGTAATTTGACTTGGTTATACATATGCAATCATATAAAACATATTTCCATATTAGTTTTGTTGTGAAAAAAAAAAGACAAAGACAAAAAGAAAAAATTTGAAAAATAGTCTGCTTTGATCTATATTCAGACTCTCTATCATTTCTTTCTCTGGAGTTAGATAGCATTTTTCATCATGAGTCCTTCAGAATTGTCTTAAATCATTAATTGCTTAGAATAGTAAATCATATTTTTATTACTATGTACAACATTCTCCCAGTTCTGCTCCCTTCACTTTGCATCAATTCATGTAAGTTTTTCCAGGTTTTCCTGAAACCATTTGCACATATTTTCTTCTAGCATAATAGTATTCCATTGCAATCATAAACTACAACTTATTCAGTTAATCCCCAATTGATGTGTATCCCTCAATTTCCAGTTCTTTGCCATCACAAAGAGTGACCACAAATATTTTTTCTTTTACAAAAAGGTTATTTTCCTTTCCTTTCCTTTCCTTTCCTTTCCTTTCCTTTCCTTCCTTTCCTTTCCTTTCCTTTCCTTTCCTTTCCTTTCCTTTCCTTTCCTTTCCTTTCCTTTCCTTTCCTTTCCCTTTCCCTTTCCCTTTCCCTTTCCCTTTCCCTTTCCCCTTTCTCCCTTTCCCTTTCCCCTTTCCCCTTTCCCCTTTCCCCTTTCCCCTTTCCCCTTTCCCCCTTTCCCCTTTCCCCTTTCCCCTTTCCCCTTCCCCTTTCCCCTTTCCCCCTCTTTCCCCTTTCCCCTTTCCCCTTTCCCCCTTTTCCCTTTCCCCTTTCCCCCTTTCCCCCTTTCCCCTTTTTCCCCTTTCCCCTTTCTCCTTTTTCCTTTCCCCTTTCCTTTCCTTTCCTTTCCTTTCCTTTCCTTTCATCTCTTTGGGAGGGGCAGCTAGGTGGTGCAGTGGATAAAGCACCAGCCTTGGAGTCAGGAGTACCTGGGTTCAAATCCGATCTCAGACACTTGATAATTACCTAGCTGTGTGGCCTTGGGCAAGCCATTTAACACCATTTGCCTTGAAAAAACCTAAAAAAAAATCTCTTTGGGAAATAGACCTATTAGTGATATTGCTGGATGAAAGGATATGCACAAATGTATATTTGCATATGCCTTTGAACATAGTTCAAAATTGCTCTCCAGAATGATTATATCAGTTCACAACTCCACTAACAGTACAGTAGTGTCCCAATTTTCCTACATTCCCTCCAGTATTTATCATTTTTCTTTTCTTTCATAATAACCAATTCGATAGGTGTGAGGGGATACCTCAGAGTGGTTTCAATTTGCATGACTCTAATCAATAGTGATTCAGAATATTTTTCATATGATTATAATTTTCATTTCCTCTACTTAAAATTCCTTTATTTTGCTAAATGAAATTTCTTTTTATTTGGAACTTACATTTTAATATATGACATTAAATAATGTTAAGACAACACAGAGGGAAGATGGAAAGAAAGATACACAAATGGGACATGGTATGGAGACCTGTTCTATATAAGATAAAGTGAGAGCTCCCTGATCAAATCCCAGGATCCCAAGGGCAGCATCCAAGAAGATGAGATCTGATATTAGTCTTTCTTTCAACTATTGCTTATACAACCTCAAATGATTCAGATCTGTCACTTTCAGCTAGAAACATTCCAGCTAGATGATGTGACTCTTAACATGTGGTACCCATAATTGAGCACTAAATTAGAAATGTAGAATAAAATATAGATTGCTCTGTGTGAAGAATTGCAGCTATGAATTGGTAGTAGAGATTCTTTCAATGGAGCTCTCTATACCAATTAAATCACAGGACAAGCACCTTCTCCCCTCCCTCCCATGAAATTCAATAAATGAAGCAAACACATGGGCCATCTTTGGGAGACTGTGAGTATGAAGTTCATTTTGACTGCAACATTGAGTGCATAGAAGGGAATAATATTAGGTAGGTCTAAAAACACAGTATGGCATCATAATTGGTGATGTTTTTGAATGCCAAACAGAGAAATTTGACTTTTGCTTCATAAACATTGAACCCATCGTAGATTTTTCAGCAGAGAAGATCATGAGGTAGAAGAACCTTAGGGTTCCAGTTCCCTCTTTTTTATACACAAGGAAACAGAGGCACAATGAAGTTAAGTGACTTGTCCTGGGTCTCACTATTTGGAAATGTCTGGAGACAGAAATTGAATTTCCCTTTTCCTAACTTGCAACCCAGCCCTCTATCTACTATGCCACCTAGAAAGTTGTGACTAGATCTGCATGTAAAAAAGATTGGTTTGACAAGGTTATAAGGAATGGATTTGGGGTGGGACAGAAAATGTAGGTCATAGTATAGTAAACAGAACATTGGATTTTAAATCAAGAGATCTAGATTCAAAACTCATATCTACTGCTGTGTGACCTTGGGGTGTTCTCTAGACCTCAGTTGGTGTGACAAGAAGATCTCTTAAATCCCTCCTTAGATCACTACCTTGTCATGGCAAAGGGGTTGGTGTAGCTCAATGAAACTGTGAACTGTGTCATTCAGGGTTTCCCAAAATGGAAGGGTCATAGTGGAGAATTCTGATAAAAGGTGATCTGTTGGAGAAGGAAAATCACTCTAGTGGTTTCTAGTATCCTTTCCAAGAAAACCCCAAGGATAGTACAAAGATGATAAAAAAAAAAGATGACATCAGAAAATAAATCCCTCAGGTTGAGGTGTTCAACACATTAGTGGGGGGAAAGTAGAGAACAAGTACAAATAGCTCCATTCCTAATGAATCTGGGCTAAGGAATTTTGCTGTGGATGTGTCAGATGATAAAGCATCAAAATTGAATAGAAACTTGAAATGTAAGAATCATGGACCAAGGTAAATTGGATGTGGTCAAACCAGGAGATGGAAAAATTAAGCATCAACATCCTGGGTGTTAGTGATTGTAAATGGATGGGAATGGGTGAATTTAATTCAGGTGATGACTACCTAGATTTCTGTGTACAAGAATTTCTTAGAAGAATTGGAATAGCCCTCATAATTAAAAAAAAGGATGGGAAAAAAGTAGTGGGATATAATATCAAAAATGACTGAATGATATCTGTTTGGATCCAAGGCAAATCATTCAACATCGCAGAAATACAAGTCTGTGCTCTAGCCACTGATGCCAAAGAGGTCAAAGGTGATCAGTTCTATGAAGACCTACAACATTCTCTAGAAATAACTCTTCCCCCAAAAGAGATTGGAATGCTAACAGGAAATCAAAGGGTAATTGGAATTATCTTGCTGGTCATAACAAACACTCTTTTTCAACAATCCAAAAGGTGACTTTATACCTGGACTTCACCAGATCATCAACAAAGAAATCAGATTGCTATAGATTTTGCAGCCAAAAATGAAGAAACTCTATATTGGCAGTTAAAACAAGAACTGGATGCTCAGATCTGTGGCTCAGATCTTGAACTGTTTATTGCAAAATTCAGACTTAAATGGAAGAAAAGGGAAAATCATCAGATCATAGAGACCTGAAAACATTCCTTTTGAACATAAAGTAAAGGTGATAAATAGATTTAAAAGATTAGCTCTTCGAGATATCTGAAGAACTATGACAGAGATTTGCAATATTGTTCAGAAGGCAGTAAAAAAATTGTAAAGAAAAAGCAGAGCAAGAAAGCAAAATGACCATTGGATGAGGCTTTACAAAAAGAAGGAAAGGGAAAGGGAAGGAAGAACAAAAAAGACATACTCAACTGAATACAAAATTCCAGAGAAGAGGAAGGAGAGATAAGAATTTTTTTAATGAGCAGTGCAAAAAAATAGAAGAAAACAATATAATGTGAAAGACAAGAAATTTCTCCAAGAAAATTAGAGCTATCAAGGAAAATTTTTATGCAAATAAAGACATGATAAAAGACAAAAATGGTAGGACTTGACAGAAGCAGAAGAAATTAAGAGGTGGCAAGAATATACAGAAGAACCATACTTGAAAAAACTCACCAGGAATCACTACTTAGCTATAGCCCAGAAATCTTGGAGAATGAAGTCATTTGAGCCTTAGCAAGCATTATTACTAACAATAAGACTAGTAGAGGTAATGGAACTCCATTTGAACTATTTAACATTCTAAAAGACGATACTGTAAAAATGCTGTACTCAATCTGCCAACAAATTTGGAAAACTCATCTACTGGTTTGGAAAAGATAAGTTTATGTCCCAATCCTGAAGAGGAGAAATTCCAAGGAATGTTCCAGTTATCAAACAATTGCACTCATTTCATTCCCCAGCAAGGTTATGCTTAAGATCCTGCTAGCTAGTCTTTAGCAATATATAAACCAAGAATTACCAGAAGAGTAGACTAGTTTCTGAAGAGGCAGAGGAACTAGTGACCAAATTGCCAACATTCTCTGGTTTATGGAGAAAGCAAGTCAGTTCCAGAAAAAACATTTATTTCTATTTCACTAACAACACTGAAGTCTTTGACTTTGTGTGGATCACAACAAAATGTGGCAAGTTCTCACAGAGATAAGAGTGCAAGCTCATCTTGTCTCATGAGGAATCTATATGTGTATCAAGAAGCAACAATTAGAACTGAGCATAGAACAAATGATTGGTTTAAAATTTGGAAATGGGCAAAACAAGACTGATTATGATCACCTTATGTGTTTAATTTATGTGCAGAGTACATCATGTGAAATAGCATGCTAGATCACTCAAAAACCAATATCAACCACCTCTGATATGTAGACAATACTACTCTGATGGTAGAGAGTGAAGAAGAATTAAGAAGAGGAATATAAAAGCTGACTTGAAGCTTTACATAAAAAAAACCCTAAGATGATGGCCGTTGGTCCCATCACTTCCTGAAAAATGGAGAAGAAATTGAAGCATTGTCAGCTTTTATTTTCTTGGGCTCAAAGATCACTTCAGACAGTGATTGCAGCCATGAAATTAAAAGATACTTGCTCCTTGGAAGGATAAGACAAATCTGGACAGCATACTAAAAAGAAGCAACATTATCTTGCTGACAAAGGTCCAGTCAAGGCAATGGTTATTTCCAGTAGTAATGTATAGTTGTGAGAATTGGATTGTAGGAAAAATTGAGCCTACAGAATTGATGCTTTTTAATTGTAATGACAGAGATTTTGAGAATCCCTGAGACAGCAAGGAGATCAAATCAGTTAATACTTAAAGAAATTAATTCAGACTATTCTCTGGAAGATCAGATACTGAAGTTAAGGATTAAATACTTTGACTGCATTTTGAGAGGATGAGATTCATTGGAAAAGTCTTGATGTTGGGAAAGATTGAGTCAAAAGGAGAAGGGGATGGCAGAGGATGAGATGGATAGATAGTATCATGAAAACAATGAACATGAACTTGGACAGATTTTGGGAGACAGTGAAGGACACACTGACCTGGTGGCATCGCAAAGAGTCAATGATGACAACAAAAACAGCATGAGAGAGTCATGGTGGGGAGAGAGAGAGATAGAGAGAGAGAGACGAGGATGGAAGTTGGAAATATTAAGGAAGCAAAAAATATGGTTTTGGAAAATTCACCCAAGGATAACAAAAAGTTTTGCAGAGAGCACTTTAGCAAGCAGGAGACTCATTTACAAGTTGTAAGCGACCATAACAAGAGAGAACATTTGTGTATCCCCTTCAGCACAGGACTCTGGTCATATGAACCAGTTGCAAACCCATGGCCATTAACAACCTAAGGTGACAGACAGTTGGTTAAAAGGTGGAAAGAGAAACCTCAGGAGAAAGAAGCCATTAGCATCAGTAGGAGAAAGCATTCCGAACAAGTGTGAAGGGCCTGGATGGGCAGGGTTCGTGGTGGGCAGCTTTTTGCCAGAGCCCCCTCATCCCAAGATGCTGTTGAAAGTAAATTGGGATCCAGGGGGAACACATCCTGCTTTATATTGCCCATGCATGAGGCATCATTGGGCAAAAGATAAACTTTCTGGGTCTGAAAATGTTAGGTGATGGTTCTGGAATTTCATGGAGTTCATTGCTAGGATAAAGGGGCTTTGTAGAAGAGTTGGACCAGTCAGTTAGTAATGCAAACACTGGCTCTTTTATTTGGGCAACTTAGGGACGACCATGGAGCTTAACTGGAAACATCCTAGGGAGAATGAAGGGGTTGGTGGGGTAACAAGAGAGATATGTATATTTCTTGTAAGTCATCAGTAGTATTGTGTATATTGTGAGCTCCTAAGGGCAGAGCTGATCTATCACCAGTGCTTAGCATAGTGTCCAGTATATGGTTGGTGCTTCATAAGTGTTGATTGACAGATTGACAGACTGATGTGTCAGCCCCCACTTCCCCAATGGGGGCAGCAGCTGTTGCTTCTAAAGAGTCCACTGATGTTTTTATTTCTGGATCTGGAATGATGCCTCCAAAGTGAGATGAGGATGGGTAGAGAAGGGATATGAACAGTGGGGGAGTTGAAGAACCACAGCAATTCAGTTTTTTATGATGGGATGGGGTTTAGGTTTGGAGGGAAAGGGTCTATGCACAAATTAGTCCTGGTGCTTCTGCTTGGGTGACTGTGAGCAAGTCCCTTTGCCTCTAGTGGCTTCTGTTTCAATAAGAGGTTAGTGAGGACAAACTAACTCTGTGATCCTAGGATGGTCTTCAGGCCAAGAAAATGAAGCAAATCCCCACTGTTCTGAAAAAAAAGATGAATCATCATTCACCTGGTGGGGACAAGTATACCCATCATTAAAGAAGAAAGGTGCCAATTTCCCCACTTTACTGTTGTGAGGGTCAAATGAGATATTATATATAAAGCATTATGCAAACCTTGCAATATCATGGAAATATGTTTGTTATTATTATCCTCTCTAGCCAGCCTGTGTAAATTTTTCATTAAAAATTGCTGGGTCATTTCGATACACCAAATAGCTTTATAATCCTAAAGTATTTTCATCAAAATAGAATCAAACCATCCAAAAAAAAAATCAAAAACCAAACTGAACAATTTCCTAGTCCAGCTAAAAGTAAGCCTCTTGAAGGCAGAAATGCTTTGCTTCTGGCTTTGTATTGTGGGTGGCTATCATATAGGAGGTAGTAATAAATGCTTATTGAGTTAAATTCTTTACCCCTACTCAGTCAACCAGAGTAGTTGGTTGCAAAGCTTCTCTTTGTAAGATTTCAAGAATATATAAAAATTGAGACAGCTGATGGTGAAGTGGATAGAATGTTGGACCAGGAATCAGAAAGACCTGGGTTCAAATCCAGTCTCAGAGCTTGTTAGCTGAGTGACTCTGAGCAAAAGACTTAAGTGATTTGCCTCAGTTCCCTCAACTGAAAAAATACAGATAATAAAAGCAGCTACTCACTAGGGGGAGGATCCAATGAGATCATATTTGTAAAGTGTTTATGTGCCCAGTCCTGGGTGAACAGCAAGTACTTCACAAATGCTTATTCTCTTTATTTCTCTCTAATTAGAGTATGGCAATTTACCTGATTAATCAGGATGCTAAAATTAAACCAAATGTACAATTGAAAATAAAGAGGTTATTGGCATAATGGATAGAGATCTGTCTTGTAGTATACTAGTCTTGTTTCTGAAACTATTCTCTGCATAAACCTGGACAGGTCACTCTACTTGCCAGTGTCCCAGGCAACTGTCTTCTAAAATCATAAAGAGCAGAACAGTCACAAATTTAAATTGGTACAGAGAGTTTCCCTTCTTACAACAACCAATGCCACAAATCTAGACCCCCCAAAAGTGAATTGTTATTAAACTATTGCTCTATGACACTTATCATGTGATCAAGTCACTTAATTTCTCCAGCCTCAGTTTTCTCATCTGTAAAAGAGGAAGAAGAATACATTTTCTACCTTCTTGAACTGATTTGAAGAAAATGCATTTGTAGACCTTAAAAGAGTTTTTGCAATGGCAACTGGCACTACTATGCCATTAAATAATACTACTGATGACTTATGTTTGTGCTTTGAGCAGATGCTCTTTGACCCAGTACTGTAGAGCTAACAAATTTTGGTATTGAGTTTCTCAAGGAGATTGGAAGGGGTAGTTTCTCTGTGCCACACTCACATATGTTCTCTAACTCAGTCTCCACTAGTTTCATCATTTCCATTTTTCCCCACAGCCATATCATTTTTCCTGGAGCAACGGGGTCTATGACAATAAAATTTATTGTCACAAAGGACATTAGATCACGTCCTGTAACGATATCTTATATCCCAAAGGACATGATGTCACACTCCTTCAAGAGCTCTTCTACCTGGAACTGTTTTCTGAAGGGTGAAAGCTGTTGGGGGGATTGATTCCTAGAGGAGACTGGAAGTTCTGGAGATGGGAAGTCTGGGTCTTTGCCTTTACTCCATGGCTGACCCCTCTGTGAAGTTGAGAACATAGTTTAGCCTCTCTTGGCTCCAGCTAAGTCCTGATTCCACCATCTGTGATTGAGTTGGAAAAATGATCTGGACTTCTGAGTGCTTAAAGATCTTGTGAGGAAAGAGGCAGCCCAAGGATTAACATGTTATCTGGAGTAGCAGTGTTTTCAGCCCATATCTCCTGTCCATGTATTTACAGAGCACCCTATCACCACATGGTGGGCACTGTACTTTTGTGTGAGGGGGCTGGCATTCATTTCAGTTGGACCATGTCATGATATCATCAATCCAGAAAAGACTCAAACCATTGTGTGTGTGTGTGTGTGTGTGTGTGTGTGTGTGTGTGTGTGTGTGTAGATACATATATTTAAATCTGGTTCTCTAATAATATAAACCATTCAAACTTTGGCTGGTCCTTCAGGATGTTGCTACCATCTCCAATGAGCCACTATGGAATAAGCAGGCAAGTATTATCTCCTATTGTGAAATAACAGCTGCCCTCAACCAGATAGAATATGCATATATGAATATGCCTGTGTGTCTAGGTATATGTGTATATATAGTAAGACGCAAGATAGCTATAAGAGGGAATGTTGTTTTAAAGTTATCAGAAACAGCCGAGTTATACTTGCTTGGTTTAATCATAACAAACCAGCCCTTATAACTCTTATCAAACTGTCTTGGCGACGCCTGCATCATTTCACCAATTTCAACAAACTGTCCCAGTTGAGCAGAAAGATTAGTCTGTGTATGTTTATTCTCGGGGGGGGGGATTATAACTGTGTTCTCTTCAAGTGAGTGAGATAGGGAAATAAAATTGGGTTTGCGTGCTTTCTTCACCCTGTATGGGTGAAAGGAGAAGGTCACACGGTCTCTGGCCAAGTGACTGAAAGTGTGAGTACACACAGAGCTTTGTCCTCCAGAGATGCCCAAGAACAACCCAACTGACAAGGGGAGGGTGGAAGAGGGCGGGCAATCAATTAGTCAGTCAGCTAGGATTTTATGAGTTCCTACTATGTGCCTATGTGTTGGTTGATGATGCTATGAAGACAAAGACAAAAGCAAATCATTTCCTGCCCTCGAGGAGCTGGTCCCTTCCCTCTGTTGATTATCACCAACTTATCCTGTATATAGCAATTTACTTATTGCTCTTTGCATATTGGCTCCCCCATTAGTCTGGATTCCTTGAGAGTGAGGACTATCTTTTACTGTTTGGTTGTTTGGTTTTTTTTTTTTGCATCCCCAATTGTACTTAGTACTATGCTTGTATACAGTAGTTGCTTAATAAGTGTTTTTGAAAGTTGACTTTCTTTTAGGGATGATAAAATCAAGTGCATGTTGTTCTCAAGATATAGCTTTCTCTGGTTAGGGGGAAAGGGAGAGACTCATTTAGCTGTGCTCAAAATCATGTAATCTTCAGTTAGGAAAGGGCTTTTAGAGGGTCTCAGAGGGTTTATACAGGACTTGGAGCAAGTTGAAAAAGGCAGCCTTGGAAACATCCTACTGGGTCTGACTGGGGTTTCCTCCGAAAATGGCTGGCTTCTCATCATCGGAGGTCTTCAAACAAAGGTGGGCACTCAATGGTCCAGAGGTTTGGAGAAAGGGTTTTGGCTCAACTCTGGACTAGAGCAGATTCCCCCTGAGGTCAAAGGACTGTAGGGTTTAAACTCAACCTGGAAGGAGCCAGAGAAGCTCTAATCCAACCTGGTCATTTTAGAAATGAGGAAATAGAGGCCTAGAAAGATTCTTGTCCAGAGTCACACAGGTCTTTTCCAATTCCAAGATTCTTTGATCATTAGCTTCCCACAGGTAAAAAAAAATTGTGTCCCAGGTAGGAGAAATGACTTGCCCAAGGTCACAGAGCAGTTAGAGACACATTTGAGACATTAGAAGTTAGGACCCTGACCCATCACTGTATTCCTCTTTCTATAATGCCACAGACCCTCTGAATCCTTACCCTATCTTGCCAAAACTGTTCTTTCTATTCCTCATATATTATCTCTAAAATCTGCTTCCTTTCTCCTTGATTCTACCATCCTTTGTTTCTGGTTCAAGCAAATTCATCCTGCAATCTTTCCACCATTAATATGTTGAGATGGCCTAAGTATCTTACTGGGGAGCTCAAGGATGTTATGCCCAATGAACAAGCAGAGAAACCCTTTTATCTTTGGGGCAAAAACTGACCCTGGACACTCCCAGTCTGCACTTGGAACTCTACCTTCTTTCTAATGTTAACCTAGATTCCACCCCCTGGATTTCTCAGCTTGAATAGGCCAGCTTTAATTTTATCTTACCAGGGCTCAGGCCTCTATAGTACTCACCAGCTCTCACTATGGCATGCATGTAATCCACTTTCTCATGTTTATCTTCCTTTTGTGTGTAGACTTCCAGCATTAGATGGAAGAGACTATCTCTTTTACTTTCATTTGTATCCTTATCACTTAGCGCAATGGATCTTTCTTTCTCTTTCTTTCTTTCTTTCTATTTCTTAAGACAGATTTAGTTGAGAGAATGAGGAAGGAATATCTCTGTGGACAGAGTCACTTAGATCACTGTGTGGCTATTATGGGGGTTTGGGGAGAATTATGCTCAGAATTAGGTCAGCTAAATCAAGGTCCTTGGGTTTCCCAGAGGATTGGGATATCTTTTCTCTAAAGTCATCACTTAGTGGTATTTCTCCCTAGTCTTAGCTACTAGTAACTTAACTGTCAGTCAATTCCACTTAATCAGTTAATATATTAGTTAGTTTTTGCAAAGGGATATGTATTTGGAAGATAAAGCCAAATCAGAAGTACAAACACTTCTCCCTTCACCCACCAACTCAAGGGCACACATCACCCTATAGCACATTGGTTGCAGGGGAGAGTTCAGACTTAATGAAGTTTCTACACAGCATTATTCCCCTCAAGTGCACATCCAAATGTAGTTTTGTTATAGATGAATCTTCCTCTCAGCTGAACTGACTTGGGTCTTAAAGGTCACTTCTTCCTAGCTCCTGGGACATCCATGTTGAGGTGGCTACAAAACCCAGGAAGATTTCGACTCCCAGAATCGTGGACCTTGGGTGGTTCATTCTCCTGACCTTTTGAATGTACAAGTTCATATCCTCCCACTTAACCTACTTAACCTAAAACTAATGAATAAATCCTGAGACAAAGAACGGAGACTCTTATTCATGGGACCACATGTTGGACTGGACTGGGATGGGGAGGGGCCTCTCTTCTCCTTACAATCCAATCCAATCCAGTCCAATTTATTAAACATTTATCAGATGCCTGCTACTGGTACGCTCTGTGCTTAGTGCTAGGGATATAATGAATAAAAACAAAACATTCCCTTCCCTCAAAGAGCTTACCATCTAATGGGGGGGGGGGGGGGGAGACAATGCCTAAAAGGAGGAAGGGGAGATGAGATGAAACACTAAGAGGGTATCCAATGGGGGAGGCATCATGCTATGTGAAGTTGAAACCAGACAGGGCAGCAGATGCAAAGTGTAGTGAGCAGAGTCTAGTTTCTGCCTCTGAAAAGGAAGGAATTAGGAGGAGTTTAGTGTTTGACTCTTCAGTCAGAGGGGAGAGTGAACTGGGGAAGCTGGTATTAATTAAGGCTTGAGACAGCAGATGGTGGTCCTGTAGCATCATCTCTCTCCACATCCAGATCCATTGGATCCAGATTCAATCAATTAATCAATCAACAAACATTTATTTTACAAACCTACTAGTACTAGGCTCTGTGTTAAGCCTGGACATACAAAAAGAGACAAGAATCTCACAGTCTAAAGAGCAAACCAAAAGGTATAAATGAGATCTGTATGGGACAGCAAGGAAATAGTTAAAAGAGGGAGCACATAACATTCAGAGAGGTTGAGAAAGTTTTATTTGGGATTTGAAGGAATCCAGAAGGTGGAGTTGAAGAGGGAAAGCATTCTGGGTATGGGGAAGAAGCCAGAAAGAATGTCTGGAGTAGAGAGATGGAGTCTTATTTATGTAACATCAAGGAGGTTATGGATCAAAGAGTAAGTGTCAGAGAGGAAGGTGAAAGAAGACTGGAAAGGTAGGAGGAGCCCAGGTTATAGAGGGCTTTGAATGACAAACAGCATCTTGCATTTGGTCCTAGAGTTCATGGGAAGGCACTGGAGCTTACTGAGTATGTAGAGAGTGATGTGATCAGACCTACACTTTAATTGGTGGATAAATGGAGGATATATTGGAGAAGAGAGACCCACCAGCAAGCTATGGTCATTGTCCAGATGAGAAGTAATGAGGGTCTTTGGGATCAGGTGTGTGTGTGTGTGTGTGTGTGTGTGTGTGTGTGTGTGTGTGTGTGTGTGAGAGAGAGAGAGAGAGAGAGAGAGAGAGAGAGAGAGAGAGAGAGAGAGAGAGAGAAGGGAAGGGGGCATATTTGAGTGATGCAAATTAACAAGCCTGACAATAGATTGGATATGGGGGGTGAGAGATAATTAGGAATTGAGGATGACTCCTAGGGATAAAGAGAATGGCATTACCCTCTGTGATAATAGGGAAGGTTGGAAGGTGAAGGGCAAGTTAGAAGGAAAGATAATGAGTATCATTTTGAGTTTAAGCATGTCTACTGAACATACAGTTTGAGAAATCTGAAAGGCAGTGGATGTGGGAGATTGAGGATCAGTAGAGAGACTGGGACCAGAAAGGTAGATTTGAGAGTCTTCAGTAAAGAGATAGCCATTAAATTTGGGGGACATAATGAATTCACCAAGTAAAGTAGTACAGAGGTTAGAACAGCAGAGGACCCGGAACAGGAACCTGAGGGACACCCTTGGTATGATCTGGATGAGGATCCAGAAGAGAAAACTGAAGAGCAATCAAATGGGCTGGATGAGAGCTAGAAGAGAGAAGTGTCCAGAAAAATCTAGAGAGAAGAGGATGTCTAGGAGGAGAGAGTGATCAATAGAGTTTAAGGTTACAAAAAAGTGGATGAGAATAAGGATTGGGATAAGACCATTGGATTTGGCAGTTAAGAGATTATTAGCAATTTTGGAGAGAGACCAGTTTTGGTGGATTAATAGGGTCAAAAGTGTGATTATAAGACAGTGAGAGGATCTCACTATTGCAGATGGTCTTTTCAAGCAGTTTATCCACAAAAGCAGGAGAAATATAAAACAATAGTAAAGGAAGAAAGTGAGGATTGTTTCCAGTATAAGGGAGAGCACGGGCTTGTTTTTAGATAGTAGGAAAGGAACCAGTAGAATGGAAAAGATGAAAAATAGGATAGAATGAAATGGAACCACTTGAGTAGGTGGAGAGGTTAGCCTTGGTAAGGAGGAGATAAGGACAGAAGGCCCCTGAGTGAAAGGAGATGAGGAAGAGGAGAGAAAAAGGAGCTTACAGAGAATGGCTTACATTGTTTCTGAAAAGTATGAGGCAAAGCTCTCAGCTGAAAGAATGGGGAGGGAGCACCATGGGAGGTTTGAGGAGAGATATGAAGGTTTAGATGGGGAGAACAGGATAAAGTTGATAAGGGAGATATAGTAGGATTGCCTAGCCACAGTGAGGGCCCAGAAGAGGTTGGGAAACACAGCTTGGTAGTAGGCCTAGTCAGGACCATGATTGATTTTTTTCTTCATCCTTGCTCAACAGCATGTATCTAGGTGTGAAGGCAAAGGATTAAGGGAGTGATCCAAGGTTGAGACTTGGTAGGGGTAGGGACTGAAGAGAGCTGAATTGTTCAACAAGAGGTCAAGGTGGAGAAAAGAGGTGAAGGTGGCTAGTACAGGCAGATGGACTGAATGAGAATTGAAGAGTCATAGGTGTGGACAAAGAGCAAGGTCTGAGAAGGGAAGGCAGAGAAAGAAGTGAAAAGTCAATAGATTATGACTGGATATGATGGGGATTCTTGAATGTGGAGGTGATGCATTTGTGAGTAATGGCAAAATGAAGGGTATGACCATTTTTTGTGTGGCTAAGGTGGGATGATTAGTGGATAGAATATTTGAGGAAGAGTCAAATTATGTGTTGAAGTCCCCTAGTATGAGAGAGGAACATTGTGAGGAATGTACTGAACTTGTTGAGGAAACAAGGGGAATAACCTGGAAGTCTGTAGACAATAGCTATCAGGAATTTATTGGGGAGTAGATATAAGTTGCATTAACTAGTCAACCCAGAAGAAGTCCCACCTAGAGAAAGAAGGGGAGGCTCTGTTCCCATTCTGCCTTTTGGATTCATTCTTTGCCA
This sequence comes from Macrotis lagotis, assembly GCF_037893015.1. NCBI lineage: Eukaryota > Metazoa > Chordata > Mammalia > Peramelemorphia > Peramelidae > Macrotis > Macrotis lagotis. The sequence goes on from NC_133665.1 coordinate 177,684,627, forward strand.
ATCAACAGGGTTCATCTTTTTGTAGTCAGATAGTGTCTACAGAGACTCCAAAATACTTAATACATTTTCATGACTCTTGAAGATGCAGGCTTCCCAAATTCTTCCACCTAGGACATTACACCAAAGATCATCTTTGTATACTACTAAGACAGAGCTCAGTGGAAAATACAGCCAGGAAGGCAGACACAGGCCCTGATTTTAGCAAGTTCCCATTCAAATGGGAGATACATCATATATAGTATATGCAAGATTTATATAAAGGAGATAGAAGGAAGCTGAAGGGGAGAATGACAGTGACTGGGGGGATCAGTAAAGACTTTTTAGAGAAGCAAATAGACAAACTGATTCTTGAAGGAAGCTAAGAAAACCAGGAGGCCAATTATTATTGTCTACTAGGCACTAGATACAGTTATTCCTCTTTCTGCCAAAAGACAGCCATATCCTTGACGTTTTGATCCCCAGGGACAAAATCCTACCTTATTTATAACTTGGAGATGGACAAGTTCTAGAGAAGCTTCCAGCCAAAATTAGGTAAAGTGAGGATGAGACTTGTCCGAACCCCAAGAAATAACAATGAAGCTCTCTTCCTAGAGTCCATTGGGATTCACCAAGGAAGTCCAGAGATGTGGAGATGAGAATTGTCCGTGCTATCACTTCCAGATGAACAGTGGGATAGTGTTGGGAGTATGTATTCTTCTTCCTGCTAGAATGCAAGCTTCTTGAGGGCAGGGACTATTCACTTTTGTCTTTGTACCCCCACTGACTAACAAACACATAGTGGGCTTAAAAATTTTTATTGATTAATTGATAGACTGATTCACCTCTAATTATTGTGTGTATTGTATACTGGAAAGGAGATTGTGAAGGATCCTTCTAGATCTAAACTACTAAACACTAAAATGAAATCCCAAAGGACCATTAGCTCCCCCTGCTCTTTTTTTATTTAATTCAACAGACAAACATCTGTTAAGCTCCTACTTTATATTAGACACTGTGCAAGGTCCTGAGGATACAAGATTACTCCTTTTACCCCTCATCTGTTCAATGGAACCATGATACAAAGCTGGTGAGATGAGTTAAAAATGAGAGTAGCAATACCTAGTAAGAAAATCTCACACAGTAAATACATTGTCATTAGATGGTATTGATATTTAAGCTCTTTGAATAGATTACAGACATAACCTCTGGGAAAAAGTAAACTTCTTGAGGGCAAGGTCTATAACTTTTTTCTTTTTTGTTGCTTAGTTGTGTCAGTAGGTCTAATTCTTTGTGACCCCATTTGGGGTTTTCTTGGCAAAGATTCTAGGCTGGTTTGCCATTTACTTCTCATTTTATAGATGAGGAAACTGAGGTGAACAAGATTAAGTGAATTTTTTTTTTAGGTTTTTGCAAGGCAAATGGGGTTAAATGGCTTGCCCAAGGCCACACAGCTAGGTAATTATTAAGTGTCTGAGACCGGACTTGAACCCAGGTACTCCTGACTCCAAGGCTGGTGCTTTATCCACTACACCACCTAGCCGCCCCGATTAAGTGAATTATTTAGGGTTCCTCAGCTATTGTCAGTTTCTCAGGTCAGATCTGAACTCAGGAGATTGAGTTTTTCAGACTCTAAATCCAGCACATCCAAGAATAATGGTGATATTTGTCCTTTGTTCTCAAAGAAGGCCTAGACATCAGGGATGCGATGCCATGACAAGCACATTGAATTGGATTTGAGTGAGGAGGGACTGTGTTAAGTCACCAGCCTCACTTTCTCCTCCAGAGCCATCTGGGTCAGCTTTAGAATGACTGGAGATGGTCTTGGCTGAGAGGCGGTCAGGGTTTTTCTCTCATTTTCACACTGCACTGTCTCTCTGATTGCTACTTTGCTATAAAATAAGGGTGAGCCTTGATGGCCTCTGAGAACCCCCATTCTAGACCTTTGAGGAAGGAAGATCATTGGGATCATTGAACGACTAATTCCCTCCATGGATCCATCCCATGTCTCATGGTATTTCTCTTGCTTTTGGATGGCTGGGAAGGGGGGCCCTAACTCAGTTCCACTGGTTCACAGAGCATCCCTCTGTTTCCCATCACTCCCCCAGGCTCCACCAATGAAGCATGTTATCAAGAGAAGCCAGTTGCCAGCGAAGAACAGACAAACATTCTCACTGTTTATGCACAGTTTGAAAAAAGGGGGGGGGGGAGAGGGAGGAGGAGAGAATGGCCACATGGAGAGTCAGTCTGCGTGTTCCAGGCCATGGATACTGATAGTCTGGTGCCGCCAGTCTGCATCTCGTGGTCACTGGCAGCTGAGAAAGAGCGGCAGCTGCTGTCCATTCCTGTCGGTTAGGGAAGGCTTTGTGTTGGAATCCCAGCAAATAGCCAGCTGGGAAGATGGGAGTGGGTTGTGCTCAGTCAACTTGGGGATTGGCAGGGGAATGGCTCCAGCCTATCTTGGGTGGAGAGGAAGTTCACCTTCAACACACTGGCCAGGAGGGAGCCGGCCTGGAGGGTGATGTCATCAGGAAATTGAACAGAGACTGATTGTGGGCCGCCAGCCCCCTCAGGACCAGGAGCTCAGCATCTCAGTCACCGAGGGAAACCTTTTATCAATTAGGTCATGTCTGCCCTTGACTGGGGGCTGGGGTCCAGGTTCCATGGTGCTCCCATACTTTCCCAAACAGCTGAAGAAGGCTTGTCTAGATCTTTGGGCAGGATCCCGCCGATGGGACCCTTGGGTGACTGATAACTCTGGCTGCCTCTGGGATAGAACTTCTGATCTTTTTTTGTGACATGACCCTCATGAGCAGAAAGTCTAGAAACTCAGGGAACTCTTCTTAGAATAATGTTTAGTAATGCCTACAATAAAAATACATGAGATTAAAAGGAAATCATTTATATTGAGACATAATTATGAATCTTGGGGTGTGATGAAAAGAACATGAGGTTCAAAGTTGGGAAACTTGGCCTAGGATTCTGATGAATTCCAGAATAAGTATCCTGAATGATTGTGTTATTCTCTTCTCCTGAATAAGTATATTATAAAGGATTCAGGACAAAAACACATACTAGAATGGCACAGATGGATTGCTAGCTGAGATTATGGATTTAAAAAATCATTCATCATTCAAGATATTAAAATATAAAAGTGAATGATAACAAGCCAGATTTGAAGTGTTTTCATGTTCCTTCTCTTGAGATAACAGGGCTTGCAAAATCAGGATTAGGAATCATTGGCTTAGAAAATGAAGCAGTTGTTCCGCTGAGGTGTCCTGTCCTCTCGAATGGGTTGCCTTTAATCCTGTAAACAGAATGACCCATTAAGCCTTTCTAAGTCTCTGGTCAGACCCTGACTCCTGAGAGGAGCCCATTTTGGCACCATCTAGAGAGCTCCTGGCCCTTGCCCATTCACTAAGTCAGCCTATACTTAAAATGGAGATCCAGTCACCTGAGTAAAGGAGTTAAGTAAGGCAATCAATAAGCATTTTAAAGGATCTACTTTGTGCCAGTGAACTGTGTGACTCTGGGCAAGTCACTTAATACTGTTTCTTCACCTGTAAAATAAGTTGGAGAAGGAAATGCTCTAGTATCTTGACCAAGAAAATCCCAAATGGGGTCATGAAGGGTCAGACATGACTGGAAATAACTGAACAACCACACGCTAGGTGCTGGAGCTAAGCATTTTACAAATATTATTTAATTTGGTCTTCACAACAACCTTGGGAGGTAGATGTCTTTATTATGTCCCTTTTACACTTGAGCAAACCAAAACAGGCAGCCATTAAGTGACTTTCCCAGGGTCACAAAGTAAGGAGTGTCCAAGACAAGACTGGAACTCAGATCTCCCTGCCTTCAGGCCTAGGGCTCTATCCTCTGCATGATCTAGTGCCCCCCCTGGGGGTGGATTTGAGCCAGGTCTTGCTGATTCTTGGTCCATTAGTGTTTCCACCAGACTCCATTGCCTTGTGTTCCAGTTGGCTTAATAAAAAGGGAAAGGAAGACTAGGACATTCTGACTGCTTTTCCAATATGAGGTTGGAGAAGGGATTTGGAATTTAAGGGCAAAGGTGAGGGACAAAGGAGAATCAGTGTTTTAAACACTCCACAAATCACAGTTCCCATTTTGATTTCACTTTACTATTTTCATGAAGAGGCAGCACAGTAAAGTGGAAAGAGTCTGAGCAAGTAGTCCCAGGACCTGGGTTCAAACAGCACATTACCTCTTTATGATCTCTTCTCTGTAAAACAGAGGAAATTGTTCACGGTAGTCTCTGAGGTCCCACCCAATCTTCCTTTCTGCAGTTATATTTGGGCTTTTCCCTTCATTATCTCATCTTGGCCACTCACTCTTGACTTTCCTTGCAGAGGTCTTTCCTTCTTTATATACTTGGCTTCTATGAGACCCAGTGTGAAGGAAGTCTAACAGATGTGGCCATTTTTATCAAAATAGACAACATCAAGAAATAGATGGAATAACACTGTATTAAATATTTACAATTACTTCACAGAGACAGGACAATACACAGCACAGAACCGAGATAAGAATGCATTTGTAATATAGAGATTTCAGAATTATTGACATAAAGTTGAAAGGAACCTTAGAGATGAACTAATCCAATCCCCCATTTTTTCAGATGAATAAACTGAGGCCCTGAGTGACTTCTCTAAGATAATACATGTCAAAAGTAGCATAGCCAGGACCAAGGTCAAAATCAATGTCTAAGTCAACTATACCATGTGATATCATGTAGAGTTTTAATATGCTGGTTCCTTTGGGAAAAGTTAAAATTTTAATTGTTTTTATACTCAGAAACTCACTCTTCATTTTTATTTTAATGATTTACTTTAAAGATCATCCTGTGACTACTTGTTTCATTGAATTCAAGACTATGCCCTTGATGAAAAGCAGTTCCTTCCTGCTTCCCTTCCTCCTTCCCTCCCTCTTTCCTTCCTACTTCCTTCTCTTCTTTCCCTTCCTCCTCCTTCTCTCCCTCCCTTCCTTCCTTCCTTCCTTCCTTCCTTCCTTCCTTCCTTCCTTCCTTCCTTCCTTCCTTCCTTCCTTCCTTCTCTTCCTTCCTTCCTTCCTTCCTTCCTTCCTTCCTTCCTTCCTTCCTTCCTTCCTTCCTTCCTTCCTTCCTTCCTTCCTTCCTTCTATGTGCAGAACAACATACTCAGTTTCTAAGAAGCTATAAAGCCTAACTAGACACAGCTCTCATGGACTCACCTTTCAGTAGTGGGACAGGTCTGGAACACCCATATTTAGACTATGGAACATTACATGAACAAATATCCTAAGTGAAGTCAATCAAAATACTTTGTGGGATTTGGGTGAGTGGAGGAGGGTTATTAATGGAAAGGAGAATCAGCAGGTTGAGAAGGAAGAATGGAGGAAGGATGGGAGAGGAGAGAACTTTCTAGTTCCTGCCCCCTGCCCCTGGCCAAATAGCTCTTGACCCAGTGGAAAAAGAGAACAGTGGTTCTGGCCCAAAAAAGTTCAGAGTGCCCACAGTTCAGATAAGAATATTAGATACTACTACTACCAGTAAGAAAAAACATTAAAACAACAAATTAAAAAAAAAAACTAAAGAAAAAAGGGAGGGAAGGGCATTGGGTCTTTGGTTTTAAATCTCTTATTAATTTAACCAATATTTACAACCAAGAATTTCTTGCCATTCACATGCAGATTAAAGAATCTATACTTTTGGTTCTGTGGTTCCCAGGAATTACATCAGCTTTAATGTTTAATTGCCTCTATATTTAACCTTCCTTCCTGGGCAACAGGTTAGAGAGCCAAGAAGATGAGGGTTCAGATCCAGTCTCTCCCACATCCTGGCTGTGTGACCCTGGGCAAGTCCCTGAAGCCCCTCAGTGCTGATCTGCCCTGATCTTTCCCATCAGTAGTTGCCTACACTAATGAAATCACAAGTATGAGCCAAAAGGGAAAAAAAAAAGTGTGACTTGAAGTGCTGAGATTGGTGTCCTGCTCCTTCTCCCCCAACCCCCCCCAGCCCCTAGGAGGTCTCTGGATGGCCTTTCCCCCTCCCCACCAATTTGCCCTATCTGCTTGGTGCCTCCGAGGGCCACAGCCTCCTTGTAGGCATTGAGGGCCTCCACGTATGTCTGGCCTATATTTATATCTTGGTGGCTCTGTTGCCAAGGACTCTGAGAGAAAACAGAGCTCAGATAACTTCTAATCCACCTTTCTGTGATAATGTGGCGCAATGTGAGAAGAGGCAGGGGTCCCTCTGCATCAGGGCTACCCCCTCCAAGGGGCAGGCCTGGGCCTTTGTAGCTGGTGCAGCAGACGCCAGAGACCCAAGATCCTGGGAGAAGACTTGAATTTTTTTTTTAAATTGGAAAATTCCCAAGATTACCCTGAGAAAGGAAAGGATGGAGTCTTTGAGGGAAGAAGGGAGAAGAGCCACAACCGCTATTGGGTAAAGGAGTGTGTACCCATTTGAGTTCAATTTATCCATCTACTAGGTTTATTAATTTGCTATTGTATCCGGTGCATGGATAGAGGGACAACAGTGAAAACCATTTTCCCACCTTGTTCCCTCCCCCTTTACATACTCTGAGATTCAGTGATCCTGGCCTCTTTATTGTTCCTTAAAGAGCTCATCTCTTGATCCCATATAAAAGCTTTGTGCATACAAGCGGTATGTCATATGAAGAGAAGGTAATTGTAGAGGAGAGAACCTAGTAAGAGGAGGAGAGTGGAAGTGAGTCCTGAGGGAAGCCAGGAGGTTGAGGAGAAAGACTCATAGGGGTGAGTCATGGAGTTGAGAGATGAAGGGTACCTTTTTGGGAATATCAAGGATACCAGTGTTACTAAATCAAAGGAAACAAGGGGGGAAACATTTGGAAAGTCAGAGAGGGACAAGGTTATGAAGGGCTTTAAATAAATACTAAACAAAGGTACTTAAGGAGGCAAAAGGAAGTCACTGGAGTTTACTGAGTAGATAGATGACATCGCCACATCTGTGCTTTTGGAAAATCCAATTAATCCATCAGATGGCAAAGTTGACAAAAAAGGAAAATCAAAAATGTTGGAGAGCCCACTGGTGGAACAGTGAATTTCTCTAGTCATTCTGGAAAGCTTTTTGGAACTATGCCTTTAAAGTTACTAAATTGGGTTAACCCTTTAACCCAATAATACCACTATTAGGCTTATACCCCAAAGAGATTAAAGAGAGAAGCAAAAGACCCATGTGCACACAAATATTTATAAAAGCTCTATTTTTTTTTTGTAGCAAAGAACAGGGAACTATGGTGAAGGAGTACTCATCAATTGGGGAATGACTAAACAAATTATGGTGAATGAAAGTAATGAAATAGTATTGTACTATAAGAAATGTTAAAATGGAAAGTTTCAGAGAAATTTGAGAAGACCTGGATGAATTTATGCAGAGTGAGAAGAACCGGGAGAATAATTTATACAATAAAAACAGCATTGTGAAGACAAACAATGAAGAAAAAACTTTATATTTCTTAAGAACATTTCAATGAGCTACCATGATTCCAGAGAACCTCTGATGAAACACAAAGAGGTGATGGGCTCCAGGTGCAGAATGAGACATTTATGGGACATGATCACTTCAAAAACTTGTTTTGCTTGATTTTTTTCATTTATTCTTGTTTTTTCTTTTCTTTTTGTTTTTTACGGGAGATGGTGGTGGGGAAAGGTGAGAGGGAGAAAAATTATTTTTTTTAATTAAAAAATAAATTAATAAAAATAAATTATTAGGGGGCAGCTAAGTGGTGCAATGGATAGAGCACTGACCCTGGAGTCAGGAGTACCTGAGTTCAAATCCAGCCTTAGAATTTAATAATTACCTAGCTGTGTGGCCTTGGGCAAGCCACTTAACCCCCATTGCCTTGCAAAAACCAAAAAATAAATAAAAATTTAAAAAAATTAAAAAAATAAATTATTAACAGTAAAAAAAAATAAAATTAGCTAAATCTATAAAAAAAAGAAAATCACTTTGGCAATTAAATGAAAAATAAATTAGAGACTTGACACAGTGATACCAGCTAGAGGGTTATTTCAATGGTCCATGCTCATTGCACTGCTTTGTTGATTATTGGCAGAATGACTAAAGCACTGGCCCTCTAGTCAGGAGGACTTAAGTTAAAATCTGGCCTCAGAATCTTGACCCTTACTAGCTGTGTGACTCTGGGCAAGCCATTTAATCCTGACTGCTTTGTATCCTGGACCATCTATAGTCATCCTGATTCATATCTGGCCACTGGATTCAGAAGGAGGAAGAGAAAGTGAGGCACAGCCCTCCTCATTCAAATCCAATTCACATGCTTTTCAGAGTGTCACCTCCCTAATATTATGATCTCCTTCAAGAATGAAGGGCAGGGCAGCTAGGTGGTACAGTGGATAGAGCATTGGCCCTGAAGTCAGGAGGACCTGAGTTCAAATATGACCTCAGATACTTCATAATTGCCTAATTGTGTGACCCTGGGCAAGTCACTTAACCCCATTGCCTTAAATAAATAAAAAAAAAATTTTAAAAAGAGAGAATGAAGGACAGATATCATCATCATCATTTTTAATAAGTGCTTTTGATTCAGTGAAAAAAAAATATAAGCTGAAAGGTTTAACTTCCTTGTGTCTCTCATGCAGATGTTAAGATCCTACAGGTTTCCTTAAAATTAATTAAGCATGAAAATAGACAGTGGCCACTTTTAGGCCTAAAGACTAAAATGCAAATGAGTTTTTATCAAACTGGGAGTGACTTCAGTGAGAAAGCCATTTCACAAGAGGAACTTAGCTTTAATCCCTTCAATCAAACTTGTATTAAATGCTTTCTCTGTCAGCAATATACTCAGCACTGGATTTGAAAATAAAAAAAAATAGAATTCTGTGCCTTCAAGAATCTTTCATAGGAGGATGGAGAAGAATGCAACACATAGTTAAATCAATAGGGTTTTTAAGGTAAAAGAAGAAAATATTAGCTGGAGTGGGTGGTTAACAGTCAAGAAGGGTCCTTAGGTAGAATGGTGCTTAAGCTGAGTGTTAAAAGAAACTGGGGATCCCAAGAGGCAGACATGAGGAGGGAGAACATTCCAGATCTGTGCAAAGGAAGGGAAATGGGAGCATCCAACAGTAACTCAAAGATACTCCAATGAGATGTAGGAGCTGAACATTTGTGGAAAGAAGATAAAAAAGGTTCATGAGAGGGAAAAGGCACACAAAGCAGATGCAATTGAAAATTAGTCTTCTGTCAAATGGAATTATGGTTTTTTTTTTTAAAGTGATTAGATCTCTAAACACTTTGAACCAGAGATTTCACTGGTAGGAATATATCCAAAGGAGATAAAAGAAAGAAAGGTCCCAAATATTCATGGCTGTAACTTTTTGTGATACTGAAGAATCAGAAACAAAGTAGATACCCATAAAATAGGGAATGGCTGGTAAATAAATTGTGGTCTATGAATGTAATGGAATACTATTGCCTCATAAGAAATGAAGCAAAGGTAAGATTAATGAATACAGACTGGGTGGAATTGAATTGAATCAGGAGGAAGTTGCTTGAGGTCAGGGAAGATTTCCCATGATTCAATCCTCTGACTTGGACCATCTCTCCTCCATGTCAGCACTCTTCTTCTGTTGATGAGCTCCTTCTGGAATCTCCATTTGGCTGGGGCAAAGGATAGTGGAGATGGTATGGGCTCAGGTTGGCTATCTTCCATTCTCCTTCTGCCTGTGATTCTAACTCTCCGATTTTGTCATCATAGTGCCCTGGACCAGGTACCTTCTTCACTCCTCTCAGATTGTCATCTCTCTCTTTTTTCTAATGTCATCCTCCATTAGAAGGTAAGTTCCTTGAGGGCATATGCTGACTTTATTTTTGTTTTATTTGTATTAGCAGAGGACCTGGCATACAATAAGCACTTAATAAATGCATATTATCTGTCTGGCTTAAAATTGCAGTTTTACAAAAGTGAAATGGGCTGCTGAATAGTGGGTTCCCTCTTATTGGACATTTTCAGGCTGAGTCTGGATGACCATTTGCTTGATATTTTATGGATGGGATTCTTTACTTAGGAACCAGTTGGTCTAGATGACTGGTGGGCTCCCTTCTAACTCATTCCAGTAATCTGTAAAACAGATATGTCTGGTGTAGGATAAATGGTCACTAAGATTACTTTCAAAGTTTAAATTCTGTTATGCAGTGGAATGACAGAAGTGATTTTGGTTGCAAGACCAACCTGGATATGGAATGCTCCAGAGCTCTGCCCTCAGCTCTTTTCCAGTCAATGTTTTAATTAGTAGCTTGGATGAAGACAGAGATGACATGCTTATCAAATTTTTAGATGATTAGAAGTTAAGAGGAATAGCTAAGGTACTAGATGACAGAATGGGGAATACATTGGGTCAATATAAGAAGTGAGAATTTAATAGGGAGAAATAAAAAACCCTGAACTCAAATTCAAAACATTAACAGGATGAGAATTTAAATGAACTGATAATACAACATTTGTCTCCATTGAGATGAAGCTGCTCATCAAACTAATATTAACCTTTTTAAAAAATGGAAATATGATTTCAGTGGTTAGGGAACCCCTGGTGTGGAATATCCTCTCCTAAGGAAAGATATATAGTGTGAAGAGTGAGAAGTTAAGCAACTTCCCCAGAGTCATACAAATACTGTATGTCAAAGGCAGAGTTGAAACCAGGTTGTCCTGTCTCCCAAAGTTACTCTCTAACCATCTTCCCACTGCCTCTCAAATATGATCATGGGTTGCAATAATAAAAATATAGGTCCCAGAAAAAGAAAGGAATTGTCCATCTAGTCTCTCCAGGTCAGATGTAATCTAGAATATTGTGTCCAATTTACATAATATTGAATTCAATTCAATAGCCATTTATCAGATGCTTACTATGTACAAGGATCTGCCCAGGGCATTGCTGAAAACACCAGCAACTATATCATAAAGGAACAGACTGAAGGAACTAGATAGACTTTGAGTTCCAAGACAGTAGAAAAAGTTCATCTTAAAAAAATTGTTTCCCTAGTGTCTGGCACACAGTAGAGACTTAATAAATATTTGTCGATTGTTTAAGAGAAGATTTAAGGGTTTTAAAGTTGCAGCTAGGGAGATGACACATTGTACTTGCAATGAGGAAGATCTGAGTACAGATTCTGACTCAGACACTTAATATCTATGTGATCCAGGCATAACACTTAACCTCCCTCAACTTCACTTTTTTCCTTTGTAAAAAGAGGATAATCATGGCATCTGCCTCCCAGAGTTACTGGGAGGATCAGAGCAGAACATATATGGAAAGCACTTTAGGACTCTTCAAGGAACGTATAGATGATAATTGTGGTCATTACTATCTCATGATGGTTGCCTTTGAATATTTGAAGGATTGTTTCATGGAAGGGAGATAGAATTTATTCTTCTTGGCTCTTGAAGTGAGAACCAGGAGCAATATGTGTTAGTTATCAGGTAACTGATTTAACCTGAGGATCAGGATGAATTTGTAATTCCTTTAGAGTGGTCTAAAATGAAGCAAACTTCTATTAAAGGTAGTGAGTTCCCTGTCATAGGAGGTGTTCTAGTGGTGGTGGAGAGGTTTAGTCTTACTGGTCCATTCCAGTTCTAGGAATGGTTGTGTACAAATAAACAAATAAAAAACCTACACTTTAATCATATTTCAGGAAGAGTCAATGTATTTCCCAGTTCCTCTTGGCCAAGAAAGGTATATAGTTTTGAAAACCCAGGAAGCATTCATTCATTCATTCATTCATTCATTCATTCATTCATAATTTACTGTCCTATTACATGTAAGGTGCTCAAAAAAGTAAGGCATCATAGAATCACAAACTGAGAGATAGAAGGGACCTCAGAAATCATCTATTCTGATACTGTCATTTTGTAGATAAGGGAACCTAGGCCTTGTGAAATTAATTTACTTACAGAGATAGTGACCGAACTAGGATTTGCATTCAAGTCCTTTGACTAGAGCCAGTAGGAAGCAGTTCCAACCTTCCAGACACACACACACACACACACACACACACACACACACACACACACACAATTGTGATGTTTTCTTGGATTCAGTGGGTAACCATCTACTAACCATCTTCTTGATGACTTTTCTAAAGAATGAGGATTGGTTGCAGACTCTCAAAGGGAAAAGGCAAAAAGAATACTATGTCTTTGAAATGTGCATGGTTGCCATTTGTCTCCTTTCTGGATTCATTTCTGATCTTGTAGTCAGCCACAGGGTGACTCTTGTCCAAGCAAACCATTTCACCCACCTTGGCTGCTCTCTTTCCCTCTCATCTTTCCCCCCTCAATCTCCCAGTTTCAACCCTGTCCACCCTTCTTCCCCCCCCCCCACCCCAATGCCTTTCCTTTGTTGATGCTGACAGCCCATCCTTAGGCCATCACTCATCCTGCCCACGGCAAACTTTGGAGAAAATAAAAAACCCTGCTCCCCTAATCTTATTAGAGGGGCTGCAAATTGAATTCTGCCCCTCTCAGTGTCCCCTCAGCTGGCTGTCATTAGGAGCAAAGCCTGGCCCTTGGCTGAGGTCCAAAGACCAGATAACTGAATTTGAGATGCTGTAGCCCTGACAGGCCAAGGGAGGTAATTGCAGAGCCATGGGGATCCTTGTAAAATTTCAGGCACTGGGGATTTCACTGGGGATCAGAGGAACCCATCTGTGGTGGTGTCAGGGGCACTAAAAAGCTGCCCCCCCCACCCTGGGCTTTTCAGGGTTTTTATAATTGATAAAGAGATCAGTCCATGGAAGGCAAGGGGAATGTAAAATGAGGGATGGAGGTGGGGAGGAGGGGGTGAGGGGCCTGGAGGGAGGCAGGGAGGGTCTGCACAAAGTCCAGGGCTGCCAATAATGATCAGGGGCATTTTCTAAAGAAAGAGATAGAGAGGAGAGAGAGAGAGAGAGAGAGAGAGAGAGAGAGAGAGAGAGAGAGAGAGAGTGAGTCTGTCTAACCATTTTATGAGGCCAATGGGCAAATGAAATATAGTCCCCCACAATCAATGTGAGGCTACATTTCTACCTCCCAAATCATGTTAACGCCTTCTCTTCCCTCAACACTCAGCTGTTCCAGGTAGAAGCAGATGCTTCTGAGTTTGAGGAAATGGATTTGGGAAAAGGAGATGCTGGTACAAAAGGGCCTATGTGGAAAGAAAAACTTTTCGGTTCTAGTCATTTTATGGGAAAATAGGCTTTCCAAAAATTTTTGCTCACTTAAATTGATAATCAGTATTTCTTCTTACACTGATAATTGGACAGGACAGATAAAAGGACAGGACAGAGATGATTCTATTGGTGATAATATATTTTTACAATGATTTAAAGCACTGTCCTTACAACAAGTCTATGGAAAAGGTAACCCAAGGATTGCTATTCTTTTTAAGATGAGAGAATGGCAGCTCTGAGGAATGATATGGCTTCCCCCAAGTTCATGAAAGTTATAAGTAATGGAGCTGGAATTTAAGCCTAGGTCCTTTCAGTTCAAAATCCAATTCCCTCTTCTTACACAATATTGCTTTTTCTAATGAATGATGGAGCCAGGATTTAACCATTTAGTCAACAGGTTTTGGTTAAGTGATACCAAGTGCCATAGACCTGCGCACTACATTGTCCTATGAAGAAAAGCAAAAACAGGGTCCCTGACATTAAGCAACTCATGTTCTGATAGTGGAGAAAAAATAATTACATGCATACAAGAGATACATGTGAAAGATAATCTCAGAAGGCAATCACTTGTGGGACAGGTAAGTAAGTAGACAGGAAAGACCTCCTACAAAAACTGGACTTTGGAGTGAATCTTGAAGGAAGGAAGCAAAACTCAGTGGGAGCAGTGAGGAGAGAGAATATTCTAGACAAAGCCAGTGCAAAGTTCTGAAGTTGGGAGATGGAGTGTTCTGTGTGAGGAGCAGTAAGGAGCCCAGTGTCTCTAGATTACAGTGAATGGAAGAGGGGCAGCAGAGTAGAGAGTGGATTACAATAGGAAGAAATAAACCAGGAAGACCAATTGGAAAGATCATCCAAGGAGAAAGCTTCAACTCAATATTTGTTAGTTTTCTGAATCAATCCATATTAATTTTATTTTCTAATTTTATATTTTCTAGGTCTTACCACTGATGTATCAAACCTTTTCCATTGGATGGGCCAAAAATCCAATGGACTCTACAAAACAGGTAATGATAAGCCCCAACTTTTATATAACACTTTATGTATATTGTTTCTTTTGATCTTCTCAAGAAGGTAGGTACTACTATTACCTTTATTTCCAGATGGGGAAATGAAAACTGAGAGAGGCTAAATCACTTGCCCGGGTGACTCAGCTAGTAGGGGGTCTAAAGTGAGATTCATATCATCATCTTTCTGGCTGCATGCTCATTGCACTTGTCCCAATTCTTTGTGGGATCTTAGAGGAACAGAGAAGGGAATGAGAATTGGGGTGTGGACAAATATAAGACCTCAAAGTTTAAGAGAGTTAAATTGGGGAGGAACAGAGTGGGAGAAAAGGATTTTCAACTATCGTCTACAACTTGGAGCCAATTTAACTGTTAAAATCTTTTCATTTGTCAACTGTTAATGACTAGAGCACTATTACTGCACACACACACACACACACACACATTTCATAGGACATTTCTGCCAATAGAATATAAACTCCTTGAAGGCAGCAACTTTTGCTTTTTTTGCCTTCAGCACCTAGAACAGCACCTAGCTCATACATTTTGTCTTTGCACCTTCAGCACCTAGGACAGCACTGGACAATAAAAGATCATTGATTGAAGGTCTAACTGAAATGCAGACTATTTGATGGGATTTACTAGTCTATATCCAGCTAACCCAGAAGACCTGAGAATTTGTGACTTGAGTCGTGTCTGTCTGTGTGTGTGTGTGTGTGTGTGTGTGTGTGTGTGTGTGTGTATACACCAAAGATGCCTCGAGGAATTTTGTAAAAGCTTTTATTTGCTTTGTGTTTACTTTCCATCTATTTTGCATTTTCTTGTCTGTATATATGCTGTTTCCCTCCAATAGAATGAAACTTCCTTGAGGCTAAATTTTCTTTTTTTCTTTCTGTCTCTGGTGAGTAGCCAATTGCACAGCATATAGTAGGTGGTCACTGAGTGACTGAATGAATGGTAGGTTAGATTAAAGTCCAAGTTGCATAGTAGTATAGGATCAAGGAATGACTGCAATGGGTGGGTAAATATAGCTGCTTCCTCTATAAGTATGCTTAATCTCCTCTGAGGGTTATGCTAAGATAGTCTTTTGTTGTCTTTAAAAGCTGTTATCCATCAGTGTCTCTTTTAGCTTACCTCATCTTCCTCAAACTAGAGCCCAACTATTGCAGAATCCACTTTGGGTCAAAGCCAAGAAGGAATGGGAAGACTGAAAGTGACAAGAGAGGACATTACCTTGAACAGTGGGATCGGGGAGGTGTGGTGCTTGTCATACCCTTGAGATGGATTTTTAATGTCCCAGTGAATGCAGTGTACTTAAAACCAGTCCTTCCATCAAACTGGCTCTTCAGAGGTTGCCTTTTAGCTTTGTAACACTTGCTCCTTGTGTAGTGCCCAACACATGGTTAGATAACAATTTTCTGAAGAAGATCTGGGGGTTTAAGTGAATTGCAAGCTTAGGATGAGTCAATAGCATCATATACTAGTTAAGAAAACTAAAGTCATCTCCAGTTCTTTACACAAAGAGGTGTAGATCCCAGGAATAACAAGGCCATGGTACTACCATATCTGTTGGTTGATTCTTGTCCTTCATTATCAGAGAAGACCAAAACGACATCAATATGTTGGAGACAAAGAACAGTGTGTCTGACTGCGGCTGATTAGACCAATATGAGCTTAGAATTCCCTACCACAGGTTGGGCACAGATAGTCCAGGTGGACACTCTATACTTACATATCTCATGTTTTCTTTGAGCTGCTTCAATTCTGCCTTCCTCATAGAACTCGACACCCTCTCTGATGAGGACACACCACGTTGGGTGGTCTTGTACCAATGACTCCCATGCTGTACAATCAATTCCAAAATTCTTAAGAGAGACCCTTATGAACACTTTTTGGCAAGCATACATCTGGCATTCTAGTAATGTGGCCAGCTCATACACTACCCTAATAAGACCATTCTTGTGTGTCATGTTCAGATATAGGTATCACTGTTTAGGAAAAAGATTTTGAGAAGCCATCAGTTGTTCAGAGGAAGGCATATAGATGAACAATGAATGAGTCCATTTTATAGAAGGTTTGAAGGGAATATATTGTCTGAAGAAGACTGAGATGGGAAGGGAAAAGGAGAGAGCATGAGAACAATCTTCAAGCAACTAAAGAACACCTGTGTAGTTGAGGCTTCAGACTTCTTGACTCAAAAATAGAGAATTAGAATCAATGGGTGGAAATTACAGAGGTAATTTTTGGCTGAATATCAGAAAAAAAAACCCTTCCTTAACATTAGAGCTGTCCACAGGTGAATTTCATATTTTTATAAGTCAATGGCCTCCTTCTTATTGGAGACATTCCCAAAGGTCCCCACTTGGACCCTGAGTTACAAAAGGAATTCTGTTTGAGGTAGGCTGCCCACTACACTATTGATAATGCAGTAGCTAATATTTATAGTGTGGTACAAATTATATCCGGGGCAGCTAAGTGGCACAGTGGACACAGAACCAGCCCTGGAGTCAGGAGGACCTGAGTTCAAATCTGTACTCAGACACTTAATAATTACCTAGCTGTGTGACCTTGGGCAAATCACTTAACCCTATTGCCTTGCAAAAAAAATACTACTCCCCAAACCCCCAAATATCATATCATTTGATCCTCTCTACAGATAGTGTAGTGTTATCATTCTCATTTCCAGATGAGGAAATTGAGATATGATGATGTTAAATGATTCTCCCAGTTTCTTTTCCAATTCAGAAATTCTTTGATTCTGTGGTACACAGTAGATGCTCAATAAATACTTAATGGGATTATCTACTTTTCAAAGGACTTTCTTCGCCATGAACTAAAATAAAGCACTTGGAATCCTAAAGATTTAGAACTGGAAAGAGGTCTTAGAAATTCTAAGCCTTCAGAGTTTTTGGTTTTATTTTCTGCTGATAGCATGAAATTTAGTTTTGGATATAGACATTCTGAGAATATATTTTGCTAGACTGTATATATTTATTAAAAGGATCTTCTGTCTATCTGTCTGTCTGTCTGTCTGTCTGTCTCTCTCTCTCTCTCTCTCTCTCTCTCTCTCTCCCTTCAGACTGGAGCTGGTAGGTGAGGAGGAGACATCCACCTTGTGAGCTTGTGAGGCAGGAGTACATTCCATCGTCAGGGTTGAAGGGTTAGGAAGTAGTCAGTAGCATCAAGTCTAAATTAGCCTCCCTCTGACTCTTCCTGGATCTGTTTTTCCCTGCATCTGCTAAGCAGTTCTCTGCTTTGACCTGGACTGTTGATTTCATTGATGAAGGACATTGCTTCCACTAATGCAGATTGACAGCTCTGCAAAATATCTTCTTAGAAGTTCCCCAAAGTTTTGAGAAGGTCATTGAATTGCCCCTAGCCAGGATATATCAGAAGTGGATTAGAACAGTCTTCCTTTTGTTGAGGATGGATTTTCACCCCTAAGGCCATACTTCCTCTTTTCTCATAGTTCTCTCCTCCAGGACAAAGAAGAGAGTCTAGCCTCCCCATCCCCTAACTCCTCCCACCATGCTGCCTTTGCATACTGCCAACATTTCTAAACTTTCCTAGGAGGAATAATCAGTGTAGCAAAGCTGTTGCCACCCATCCTCCCAATGCCTCCCCTTTCCTCCCACACTCATGTACATACATGTACTTGGGGTGCCCACATACTACCCTCTCTTTCTCTCTTCTTGATTGTGGTGGTCAGTGACTGGTCCTGGCTCCAACCCAGCTACTGGACTTGGTCTCCTAGGTAGATTGTTTAACATTAGCCTCTATTGAACTGTTGCTCCTAACAAGTGACCTCCCTCCCCCTTAGCAGCCAAGAACTCACTTTGTGTAATGGTTTAATTATAATGTCAATGTGGATTCATTAGCATGGCAGCTGTCACTGCAAATGGGGGAGCATGGGGGAGCGGGAGGCTTTCAGAGCCCCTGGGGTCAGGGTAATTGATGTAGTGAACAGCATTCTGTATGTATTCAAAGATGGGATGGGTCTAGAGGTTGACCTGGGAAGGGCAATCAAGAGGGAGGTGAGGGGGGAGCAGGAATAGCATGAAGAATGAGGAAGCCTAGGCTGCAACTGAATGCTCATCAGAGCTTGAGATTGATTCAATCATATTAACCCTTCTGGCCACATGGGCCTCCCCTTGTGAAGGAGCTGGGCTGATCTGTCTGAGGCTTTGGAAACATCCTGGGAGAAGGGCCACTGTGGCACTGTGAGAAAGAGGTTAGTCACTGTCAAGGGCAGAGCTGTGGGCTTCTTATAAGTCAACAGAGAAAGCAAAAGGATTTCTTTCAATCAGATTCAACAACATTATGGTTTAGTCCATTTTATCTTTCCAGGCTTATTAGCACTTTCCTCTACATAATTTTTGTTGTTCAGTTATATCTCACTCTGAAAGACCCCATTTGGGTTTCCTTGGCAAAGAGAGTGGGATGGTTTGTTATTTCCTTCTCCAATTCAATTGACAGATGAGGAAACTGAGGCAAACAAGATTGACTTACTCAAGGACACACAACTAGTAAGTGAACTCATGCTCTATCTACTAAGTCATTTATATAGCCCTTTTAGATTTGCAAAATGCTTTCTATAGTAATCTCCCCAACAACTCTAGGAAGTAGGTGATATTATTTCCCTCAGGGCTCCGGGCTTTGGCCTGGGTTCACAAGGCTGACAAGTAAATCAGAGCATGCTTTGGACTAGGATCTTCTTGGCTCCCAGATTAGTCTGCAGCCACCTGGTTTCCTCACTTTCTTGCTATTCTAAACAAACTGGCTTATTTCCTGTTCTCTCCCACACCAGTCCATCTCTTACCTCAGGATCTTTGCCTCATGAATACCCTTGTTTTCTTCAATACAGGTGCTCCTAGTCATTCTAGGATGGGGGGGGGGGGGATAGTAAATCACAGAATCCAAGAGTCTGACCTCTCTTTCAAAGATAGAGCTCCAGCAGGATTGAATACAGTGTATATAAGTCCAGGGCTGAGGCTCCTCTATGGGAGAAGGCCCTTACCTCTCTAGGAAAGTAGATTTTTTTATATAGAAAAATGAAAGATTTGATTAGGTGATTGGGGCAACACAATAGAGAGAAATTCGATTCGGTGTCAGAAGCTCTGGCTCTTATGATCTTGTAGGTCTGTAGGTTCAACCCTCTCTGGCTCAACTTCAAAGTTGAATTAGATGGTCTCTAAGGCCTCTTTTAGCTTAAAGTTCTTAAGACATTAAAGTTCTCCCACTAAGGAATTTAAAAGGAGAGCAATCTTCCCATCTTAACCTTCTTTGGCCTTGGTTTCTTCATCTGTAAAATGAAAGGATTAGAGTAGATGAACTCTGAAGACACAGTTAGTTCTAGGCCCATGAGCCCATGATCTGAGCCACACGTACTCTGTACCAGGTTGGTCTGAGATATTGCTAGCCTTGACCTTGAAGAATTCACCCTCTCAAATGGAAGGTAGCATACTTGGACTTGGAGGAAGAAGGAACCTGGGTTTGAATGCCATTGCTCACATTTATTCTTTGTGTGGAATAGACAAGCCACCTAATCTGGGTGAGCTATTTCCTCAACTCTCCCAAAAGTTTTTTTGTTTTTGTTTTTGTATATGCAAGGCAATGGGATTAAGTGACATGCCCAAGGTTACATAGCAAGTAAGTTTTAAGTGTCTGAGACCAAATTTAAACTCAGTTCCTCCTGACTCCAGGGTCAGTGCTCTATCCACTGTGCCACCTAGCTGCCCCTTCTACCAAAAGTCTTGTCAGGAAATGAGGCTCAGAAAGAAAGAGAGTTTACAGACCTTAAAGTTCCTTATTAACACCAGTTATGATTGTGGGGGAGAGCAATGTGTTTTTAAGTACACACACTAATCTTCCTCTGGCATATGTCCACAAAGACAAAAAGGTAAAGATTTGGGATCTAATTCCTCAGCAACTAGCATTCTTTCCTTCTCTATCCCCACAGTTTCCTATATTTAGGACTTCCTAACTTGCTCTTCTGCCCCTTGGTACCACAAGTGGTGCACAAATGAAAGCAGTTGAGGTTTGAAAATGGAAAGGCATCAGTCTAGTGGCCTCAATAAGGAAGGGCCTTTCTGAGACTACATAAAAGCTGCAGCCAAAAGCTGGGAGCACCAGTACTTACGGCTTAAGTGTGTCTTCTATAAGGCGCTCTATACTGAATAGAACTCTGGATCTTGAGCCAAGAAGACCTGAGTTCAGATCCAGCCTCAGACACTTCCTAGCTGCATAATCCTGGGCAAGTCACTCTGTCTCAGTTACCTCTTTTGAAAATGGAGATAATAATAGCACCTAACTCCCAAGGGCAGATGAGAACATATTTGTAAAGTGCTTTTCAAATCTTAAAGGGCTGCATAAATGTTAGTTATTATTCTTATTCTTACTGTTTATTGTCGAGTATGGTATAAGGTGCTAGGCCAAACACAATTTCTGCCAAATTGTTTGACAATTTTCCCAGAAGTTTTTGTCAGATGAGTATTCCTTACCCCAGTATTTTGTGTTCTTGGGCTTATAGTACATCTGATTTTTGCTTCCTGGGACTATTCCATTCATTAATTTTGCTATTTTTAATGAATAATAAATCATTTTGATGGCTGATGCTTTATAATATACTTTGAAATCCAGTAATGCAATGCCCGACTCATTTCTATATTCCCCCCATTACTTACCTAGAGATTGTGGAAATTTTGTTCTACTGGATCTTGTTATTTTTATAATTCTACTAGATAATATTTTGATGGTTTGATTAATAGTATACTAAATCTGTATATTAATTGAAATATTATCATTTTATTATATTGATGCTGAAACATAAACAGTAAATAGTTCTGAAATTATTTTTCTTTATTTCTGTAAAGTTGTCTCCTTTTCTTTCATTCTAATATTGATAAGTCTTTCCCTGGGAATTAAGTCAGTGACATTTGGAACAAGGTTAACATGACCCTCCTAGATTAACTATTTATTTCTGGATTTCCAGAGGCCTTTTCTGTCTGTTAGAAGGGACGTACTTTGATCTATGGTGACACAGATGAGTAGGTCTCCCATCAGGAAGTAAGGTAAACAAAAATTTCTGGTAAACTCATAAAACATAGTCACAAGACACCAAAAAAGTTATTTTGATTTGGATATGGATTCTTAACCGAGTCACCTATAGTCAGTTTATTCATATAACAAGTCCCCTTGCCCAGATCTCATAACAACAGCAAACTGAGTACCAAGAAGGATGACTCTTACTACTTCAGAATCCTAGAGATAACCACATTGGTGACTAGCCTTCTAATACTAATCCATGAGCCCCAATTAGTGTGCTTCCCCAAAACAAGTAGCCACTGGACTCAATTCTTTAGGAAAGGCTCAGATGGTAGAAAGGGTAATCAGATAAGGAGCACTTTTGCCATACTCTGGATGTATTCTCTCACAAAAACAAATATCTTCTGTAGACGAGACAGTAGATGAAGAGGCAGAATTTTCAAGTACAATGATAGTGAGGCACACATATAATATGCACACATGACCAAGATAACTAAAGATTCCAGAACTAAGGGAACTCCTTGTCCCTTTTTGGAAGTATCATCTTGAGATTTGCTCTTGGTAATGGACAAGTTATTCTTCTCTTCAATCAGGCTGACTCCTTGTAGGAAATGCCATTTATATTGGATGACTCAGTAAACTTATTCCACATAGTACAATTTCTTTGTTATATAAACCAATATGTGGTTGAACTCAATCAAGGAAGTTGATTTTGGAAGTTAGACTGGGCCAGAAAGGTGACTCTCCTATTGGACATGGACTTTCAGATGGGGCCAGACAGGCTGTGTAGTTGTTAGACAGCTGCCACTAGGTAAACCTTGCTGCATTTGGAGAGTAGCTATTAAACAGTGTTGGGCAAGCTGTGTCCCTGATGAACAATGACTGCAGATGGGCCCTAGGAGGCTGCTCTGTCCTGAGCAGCTCTAGCTAGACTGTACAAGACAGGGGACTCTGCCAGTAGGCTGCTGCTGAGTTGCAGGGTTGGGCAGATTGCTTGGCTACTGGAAGATTTTGTTGATTCTCTAGTGACTCATCTGACTTTCAAAACTCATAAAGTCCTAAACTTAGGTTATTATATTTCTGATTCTCACTCCCTCACTGAGTATCAAGAAGAAAAAAACTACAGAGACAGTGTCTTGTATTTGCAGCCATATGGGTGTCCAGGCAAGGAGAATAGGCAAGCTGATGGCAGCAAGCTACTGCCACCACTGCTACTGCCACTACCCCAACCAGAGGCTTTTAGCATTTCTTCTTCCTTCTCACTCAAGAACTGCTGACAAAGAGAGAAAGAGAGAGACAGAGACAGAGTGGCAGACCACCTGACTAACAGACACAGGAAGAGACAGACAGAAAATTGTACAAATGGAAAAGGAGGCAAAAAAGTTCACTGAAAAAAATTAGAATTCCTTAAATATTAGAATTGGGCAGTGAAAGCTAATAACTCCATAAGATATGAAAAGCCAATAAGACAAAGTTAAAAGAATGAAAAAATAGAATAGAATGTGAGATATCTTTTTGGAAAACTAACCTGAAACATAGGTCAAGTCCAGGAATTATTAGACTCCTTGAAAGTCATGATCAAAGAAAAAGCCAAGATATATATTTCAAGAAATTATCAAGGAAAGTTGCTCTCATATGTTTGATCCAGAGGGTAAAAATAGAAATTAAAAGAATTTCCTGATCACCTCCTTAAACAGATTCCAAGATGAAAACTTTCAGCATTTTGTAGTCAAATTCCAACATTTCAAGTCAAAGTGAAATTACGTCAAGCATCCAGAAAGAAACAAGTCAGATATCATGGAGCCACAGTTAGGATCACAGAAGATTTAGCAGCTTCCATATTAGAGGACCAGGGGGCTTAGAATATATTATTCTGGAAGGCAAAGAAGCTAGGATTACAACCAAGAATCACCTACCCAGCAAAATCAAGTATAATCCTTCTAGGTGGCAGGGGTGGGGTGGGATGGGTAGGAATGAAATAGAGAACTTTCAAGCATTTATGATGAAAAAACTAGAGCTGAATAGAAAATCTGAAATTTAAACACAAGATTCAAGAAAAATCTAGGAAGGTAAACATGAAAGAATAATCATAAGGGATTAAATCAAGTTAAACGGTTTGCATTCCTATATGGATAGATAATACATGTAACTCCTAAGAACTTTATCATTACTAGGGGAGTTAAAAGTAGTTAAGACAGACAGAGAGCATCTATGTGAGTGTGAGCAGAATGCTCTCCAAAAAAATGAAAGGGTAAGAAAGAAAATGCCTTGGAAGAAAAAGGAAGGGAGCGGTAAAATAGGGGAAATTTTCTCAATAAAAGAAGTTTGCTAATATGGCTAACATGGAAATATTTTACATGATTTCACTACAATGAAATCACTATACATGATTTCAATATAAATGATATATTTCTTGCCTTTTCTTTGGCCAGGGAAGAGTGAAGGAGGGAGGGAGAGGATTTGGAGCTCAAAATTTAAAAAGAAAGGAATGTTAAAAATAAATAATAATATTTAAAAAGAATTATTCTCTTTTTCTCCACTCACACAGTTACCATCCTATTTCAGGAGGTCCTCATCACATTTCTATCCTAAATTCTTGCTGTTGACTGTCCCTGTTTCCCTCCTTTCCCCTTTTCAACCCTTCTTTCTTTTAGCCAACATGAACCTTAGCATTTCTGGGACTGAACTCTGAGCTCCCTGTTTGTATCCTGGGATGGCTTAGGTATATTCCCTTTTAATTCTGAAATTGTGCAGAGCAGTGGGTAAAAGTCTAGATGTGGAATCAGAAAGATCTGGACTCAAATTCCACTCCAAACCCTTAGAACCTGGTTGACTAGCTCTCTATTCCTCAGTTTCTTCACCTTTAAAATGAGAGGAATGGACTTGATAACCTTGAAGGTCTCTCCCAGCTCTATAATTGTATAATTTCTAAAATCTCCAAGGGGAAAACTCTCCATTCTCACTCATGAGACTTAGTGTTTAGATAGCACTGATATCTTGGGTATTTAATTGGCTTAGAAGGGAAGACCATCAGTTAGGAACAAATTTCAGGGAGAAGTGTAACTTTCCTTTTCTTGGGATGAGCCATTGTGTCTGCTCCAGTATGTGGAGTCCTGGTGAATCTTTTTCCTTTGGGTGACAATGTGGAAAGTTGGAGAAGGCTGTGATACTAACCTTTTTTTCTTTTAACGTTGTAGCCCCAAATAAAGGGAAAATTGCTCACCTCAAGCCATATGAGAAGCCTGTGACTGAGTCTCGGTTTCAACTCCCCTCCCCACCCCCTTTCTCCTGTTGACAGACCTCCCTGAAATTCTGGGCTCTGTCAAATAAATGACAAGACTCCTTTTATAAGTAGACCAGAAGTCTGCAGTGGCTAAGTTGGAGCTGATTGACTATCTTATCTTAAGTCATCAGTCTCTCATTCAAGCTTTCACAAACAACTCTCAGTCCTGGTCTTTGAGAGGCTGAGATTTGCAGCCAGGCTAGTGTGATTGGGTGCTATCCAGAGCCATTGTCTATCTACTGCATTAAAGAACAAAATATCGGCTATTATATAGACAAGGAGTTAGAGTGTATCGGGAGATATTTGCCTATCTAGGTGTCATAGAAAAAGTACCTAACACAGACTTATTCCAGTGCAGATTGGTATGCTAGGAAATTCACTCGAGTCTTCTCTAAAGAATCAGTAAATGTCGAGGGAAAAATGCTCCTCTCAATCAGACATCTACTTTGGAGCCTTCCATATTGATAAAGCAAACTAATAATCTGTCTCTCAGAATTCTCATAGTAGATAAGCTTCCTCTTTCTGATACGTGTTGTTCAGAATGTTGTCTTGACTTCATCCAATTGGAGGCGAGGAAAGGCAAGTCTTTAGGTGAAATGGGATTTATTTATTATATCCTTTGTGGTCTGGCTTCTGAGACAAATGAGGTGACCTACAGTGACAGAACCCTGCCCCCTGAGCATTTTGCCCAGGAGATATCCTTCGCTAACCATAAGGATGTAGAGAGGAAATCCAACTAGTTCCTTCGTCCTCCTCTTTTTCCCTTTGACCACACTGACATTTGCAGTTATTTCAATGGATATATGATCTTTTCCATTTGGCTATGTAGATTGTAACCTGTCTGTCTCTGTGCATCCCATGCAATGCTTGTCCATGTTCTCCCAAAAGTTCTCCTGGAATTCTCAAGTACGAGTGGAAGATTTGGGGCAGGGGTTAGTATCCATGCCATCCACACCAGTCCATCTTCTCTTCCTATCACACAAGTTCTTGATGGCATAATTTTCTCCTGTTATTCTTTGGAGTTCCTCACTGGCTGAATGTTGCAGCCTGTTTACACCCACTGTATACCTCTCCTAATGTTTGTCCTTCATTCTCGAAGACCATGACATCAGGGAGGTGATGCCATAATAAGCATAAGAATTGATTTGAGTGAGGGGGGTTGTGCTAAGTCCCCAGCCTCACTTTCCCCTCCAGAGCCATCTGGGTCCAGTGGCCAGATCTGAATCAAGATGACTGGAGATGGCCTGGGTTCAAGGCAGTAAGGGTTAAATGACTTGCCCAAGATCACTCAGTAAATATCTGAGGTTGGATTTGAACTCCCATCCTCCTGACTCCACTGTGCCACCTAGATGCCCATACCTCTGCATTGCCTTCTGTGCAAATATTCAGTCTTTTACATAGCAATGAGCTGCTTAAGCACTTACCTGGGCTCTTTTGCAAATTCAGTGCCTTCCTTTAGCAGTATACTCCAATGGGTCTATGATCTCACTGACATGGATTGTCCCCCCATTGAAGCAGAAATCCAATCTCTATGTGTGGCTCTTGTCTTCCCATAAATTCAACAATGGGAATCCATCTGAGGCACTGAGAGATTTCGCATTTTTTTCTTCACATTATGAGAGCCCATAGACTTTCCATGCATTATCCCCCATTGTGATTATATGATTGGTCTATCTTCTTTTTCATTCATTTCTTGGTGTGACATTCTATTTCCCCTTCACAATTTTTAGTTTTTTTTAAATCATAGCTTAGATCACCCAACAAATATCTTTATCTACTTAGTAAATATGTAAATGAACAAAATCAAATTAATTTCAATGCATTAAGAATCATACTGCTATTTTAGTCATTTCCTCTAAGTTCACTTTGGAATTCTTTGTTCATTTGTATTTTTACTGTTTCTCATATGATCAGAGTTAATATGTGCTCCTTTTAGTCTGCTTTTTTCTTTTTTGCTTTGCATCATTTCATAAAGGTCTATCCAGATTTCTTTGTATTCCTCATACTCATCTATCTTAATTGCATTATAGTATTCCATTACATTAATGTACTATGATTTATTTAACCATTCACCTTTTGTTGGACATTTAGGTCATTTCCAGTTTTTTTTTACAATTTTATATAATGCTATAATAAAAACCTTTGAACAGAGAGCTCTTTTTTGTTTTCTAGAAACTACTTTCAGCATATATTCCCAATGGAATTAGTGGGTCCAAGGGTATGATTAATTGCATGACTTTCACTGAAAATTGACTGGTCTCCAGAAAAGATTGGGTGAGATTTCTGTTCTACCAACAATGATGGAGAGTTCCCAGAGGATCACATTATCATAGATCTAAAGGCTGAAGGGAACATAAAAGTTATCTGATCTTATAGATGAGGAAACCAAGGTCCATAAAAAATGAAATGACTTGGCCTAGTGTAGAATGCAACAGGGTCAAGATTCA
The DNA here is from genome assembly GCF_037893015.1 of Macrotis lagotis. NCBI lineage: Eukaryota > Metazoa > Chordata > Mammalia > Peramelemorphia > Peramelidae > Macrotis > Macrotis lagotis. The sequence goes on from NC_133665.1 coordinate 177,711,582, forward strand.
AAATCAGATTTGGCACTTGCCACCCATAGCATGCCACCCATTTCTCCATCACTCCACGAAGCATTGAATTAGGTGGTCAATTTTAATTATTATTTTTAATTAATATTATTTTGCCAATTTGGTGGACATGAGGTATTATATCACTTTTTAAATTTGCATTTACCTGATTATGAACTTGGTTGTACATTTTAGGTGATGATGAACAATTTATATTTCCTCTTTTGAATATGAACTGTTCATATCTTTGATCATTCATCTACTGTGAACTGGGAGTTACCCTCATCTCCAGCATAATTATTTGAAATGTGCCTTAGCTTGCTTACCACCATTATCTCTCTGTGACCCTCAACTTCAGTTCTTCAGAATTGGTGGCACTTGCTGATTGACCCAGATTTTTGATGTTATTAAAAGAACTTTTCAATTTTCCAAAGGCCACCTAACCTGCTGTCCTCACCCTTTTCAGCTCTGAGCCCAGATCCTTGTGCATTTTGCATATCCATCCAAGATACTGACAGATGAGGATTAACTCCCTACATTTTTTAAATTAGGAAACTGAGTCTCATTGAGGTTAAATTACTCAACTAGGAAATATTTGAGTTGGTATTTTACTCTCTACAATCCTTTTGACTAGGAGTCCAGACCTCTGACTGCTAGGCTGTAATGGGTATATAGGTTGTCCATCAAACTGCAAATGATAGTGTAGGCAAAAGGTATGCTTCATCCAGTTGGTTTTTTTTCCAAATTCATTTGAATGATTATGGATCTAATTTAAGAGAGCCTGCCACATCCTAGAGTTTGAAATAAGCAGGCTTTGAGCCCAGTCCAGGCAACAGATGATGTCTGCCTTTTGACATCTAGTCTTACTAAATAATAGAGAGACCCATTATGAGTATTCTGGTCACTTAGTGTCAAATCCTGAATTAATAATGTAAGTTGAAATTAGAAAAAGAGACTGGCCAGTATGCATCAAGGAGTCAGAAATAAGAGATGCCAGCCTCAGGGCTATAGTGGTACCTCATAAAACGTATAATTACTTAGAGGAAGACCTTTAGCATGTTAGATAGACTTTCTGTAGAGTACTGATGGGAGAACATGAACCAGGGACTCATAGAATGGGGGGGTGTGAGTAGGTCACAATCTGTACTAATGGGAAGAATATCATGGATGACATCACAGAGCCAGAGGCATTGAAGACAGTTGTTCATTCATCTTCAACTTTTTTTTTAGGTTTTTTTGTTTTTGCAAGGCAAATGGGGTTAAGTGGCTTGCCCAAGGCCACACAGCTAGGTAATTATTGTCTGAGACTGGATTTGAACCCAGGTACCCCTGATTCCAGGGCTGGTGCTTTATCCACTGAGCCACCTAGCCGCCCCTATGTTCAACTTTTTGTCATCATATCACACCAATCCTACCCATAGAACTTCTTGGTAAAGATACTGGAGTGATTTTCCATTTCCTTCTCCAGTGGATGAAGACAAACAGAGGTTAAGGAATTTGCCCAGGGTCACACAGCTCGTGAGTGTCTGAGGCCAGATTTGAACTTAGATCTTCCTGGTGCTCCATCCATGGAGCCACCTCGCTGCCTCACTCAAAGCTAGAACTTCTGTCAATCCTTGGATAAAAGTACAATTACCTTGTTGAGGGGGAAATCTCTAAAAATTTTTAAGTTAAAGAGAGTCCTTCACACTGAAAAGACTGAGAAATAGATATAATTCAATTTAGTTTCACATCCATTTATTAAGCTCCTGCTAAGTGTGAGCAACAGAGCACAGTGCACAGGATTTTGAACCAGATGACCTAAGATCTAGAGTTTGAGGGGTTCTTGGAGACCAGCGAGTCCCCCCCTCCCCCTTGCAGTCCCTTCCATTTTATAGATAGGGAAGTTAAGGCACAGAGGTTAAGTGTCTTGTTCACCGATACGCAGACCACAAGTGTCTGAGTGGGATATGACCCACTGATCTCCCTGACTCCAAGTCCAATCATCTCCATTTCAACCAGCTGCCTCTTTGAGAGTGGGGCTCAGATCCCATGCACTCCTCATTCCCTTTGTCTTGGGCCAATAGCATCTGCTCTGGCCTCAGCTTCCTTATCTGCAAAATAAGGAGCTTGGGCTGTGTGGAATCCCAGGTGTTGCGTTTACAGCAGTGAAAAACAGTGCAGTCCCTATCCTTGAAGACATTTCAATTTAGTGGTAGATGAGACAAATTCAGAAAGCAAATACAAGTTAGATTGAGAACAGAGACTGTTGAGGGCTAAGTGGGCAGAGAGGTAGGGGAGGGAAGGAGCCAGGGAAATCAGGGAAAACCTCTTGAAGAAGGTGCCTCTGAAGGCAGGGAGGATTTGGCATTTACACAGGTTTACACCCCTTTTCATATCCTGAACTTAACCAGGCAGACCCTTCATTTGTAAGAATGGAAATGCCAGGTGGGTCCACCTGGCAAAGCTTACAGATTCTTACATATATTCTTAGCAGGACTGGATTACTCTGTTCCTTCTCACCTCTACAAGCCTGGACTTAAAGGGCTGGGGCTTTTGCTGACTGCTCCTCCAGTGTCTTTGATATAATGATTTTATGAGAATGTATGGAAAGGTGCCTTTGGCCAGGATGGGATCCTAGATCTAAAGCTAGAAGAGAATGGAGAATTCAGCTAATCCAAGTTTCTCATTGTACTGGACAATAACTCAAATGACCCGCTTAAGGGACACTTAAGGAGACTGTGTGGAACCAAAACAAAAGGTGGTGTGTATGGTGAAAAGGGCTTTGGACTCAGACTCAGAGGCTCTGAGTTCAAATTCCACCATAGCCATCTTCTTCCCATCTGGACTTGGTCCAGTAACTTCCAGGACCTTGGCTTCCTCATCTACAAAAAGGGAATGGCAATGGACTTGGACTAGGCTGTTTCCTTTGCTCTCTTGCCCACTTTACTGGTTATTGTGAGGGCCAAAGAGATGTTATAAATCTGAACATATCCTGGTGGTGGTTTTTTAAGGCCATACGTTAATAGCATCTTCAGTTTTTCTTTTTTTTCTTTTCCAGCCTCTAAGTTCTAATATCAGTCAACCAAGGAATCAAACTAATAATTATTAGCCTAGGCACTATCCTGGGGTTAGGAATACACATAAAAAGAATGAAACAATCTCTACTCCCTTAAATTCGAATGGGAGGGGCAATAAGGACATTTTCTATCTTTCTCTATTTCTAAATATAGCCATCCATACAGTAGAAACAAAAAGCTAATGCATAGAAATATTTAAACACAAATTAGGGAGAAGGGGTACTTGCAATTATGGGAATCAGGAAATCATGGTGCCAAAAATGGTGTCTGAGCTGCCTCTTCAAGGAGGGAGGGACCCTGGGAAGCAGAGGGGAGGAGGGAATGAGTTTCAGACTAAGAATGGTCAAAGTCATGATGATGGGAGATGCAGTGTTATGACTAAAGGACAGAGAGGGTGACAGTTTGGCTGAATTGCATAAGTGTAGGAAGAAAAATAACGTCCCAAGAGGCTGGAAAGATAGACTGGGGTCAAGTTATCTAGGGCTTCACAAGCTAAACAAAGTGGGTGGCATGGGACTGCCATCCTCTTGGGACTGGAGAGTTGGGCGCTCTTGGGCCCACTCTCCTAAGCTTGGCTAGGCAGGATTGGGGTCTGTGTCAATGCTGGTGAATTATCCCCAGGTCTCTCCTTTGTTCATTCTCCCTGTACAGGGTAGAGGAGGCCCCGAAGCAGAGAAAGCCCAGGAGTCATTTAACAGTACACCTAATCCTTTGTTATTGTTTGGCCCGAGGAGGATACAAAATCCCAGCTACTCCAGTCTTCACATGTAACTCAATTATGTGAATTAAATGAGTCGATACTGCAAGGCAATGGGTTCAGAAGCCGCCTGCAGTTTCCACCATTGAGAAGTAAGACAGTCTCAACTGCTGTGCATTTCGTTAAGTGTTAGATGGTGCTTGATTGTCTCAGGTTCATTGATAGACTCTTCCTGAGAGTTTTGCAGAAGAAATTTCTAAATAAAAGTACCAGATCAGATCCTGCCTCAGACATTTAATAGCTAGGTGACCCTGGGCATTACTTTTCCTTATCAGGAAAATGGAAAAACTAGAGGAGGACCCTTTCAACTCTAAATATATGATTTTATCAACACATAATTCTATATTGTAAAGTCAATACAGTGTTCAGAGATGTACCCTGTCCTTGGGTCAGGGTGGGAGAGAGTGGAAAGACTTGGAGAGAGCAAAAAGCTAGCGGTCAGTCAAGGAAGGAAGAGGTGTGGGTGCTTCTGCTTTTCTGGGCTTCACCAGCCCAGGTGAACTCTCAGCTGCATCACAACATCTGAGGGATCAACAACATCTTCCATTCCTCTTCTCTCCCTCCCCACTGCTCTGTAATGCTCAACACCACCTTATCCACTGTAGCACTAGTTCAGAAGACAACCACAGCATAGTGGGAAAATGCAATGGGTCTGAAGACAGAAGACCTGAATTTGAATCAACACTTACTAGTTGGCACCATAGCCTTGGGAAAGTCATTCAAATCTTCTGACCCTTAGTTTCATCATTTGTAACATGGGGCTAAGGATATCCATAGTACTCCCTTCTTTGGCTGTTGGGTGGCTCAGATGAAATCTTTATGCAAAAAATTTCCCACACCTTAATTCATTCTATAAAGGTCAGCTATAATGATCAAGGAAACTGTGTGTTGGGGCAGTCTGGATGTAAATAGCCACATCCCTTCGATCATACATGTAAACACAGCCTTAGCCTGTCCACTGCTCACTGCAGAAATGATTCCCAATGGATGACTCTATGGCTGCCATGTTTTGTATCTGAGAGCAAAGAATCAGACTGTGATTGGATCTCAAAACCAGGCAGGCAGCCATTTGGACTTCTCCTGTGTTTCTGTAGTAAACAGGAGACTAATATTTTCCTTAAAAATTATGCAACTGAGTGAGTAAACTGTAGGTCAGAGAGGGTTGGATCTTCATGGAAACATAGTTATCCTCAAAGACCAAGGCTCTGAGAAATCAGCCCATCAAGCGTCTTTTTTGAAGACACTTGTTTTGCTTGTTTCTTTTTAAATCATTCAAATGAAAAGAGCTGCTCATTCCCCAGAAGCTATTGCCAATTAGTCCAGGGAGGAGACCCATTTGGGGACAAAGCACAAGGAGCTAATTGCATCAACAAAATGTGCGATTTCCCAGAGAAGCAAAGCAGCCCCAATCAGAGGCAGGGATCAACACTTGAGGCCGGTGGGCATCATTGCTGATGAAATGCTCCTGTCACAAGTCAGATTACCAGCCCCAAATGACAGCTAGCAGATGTCTCCTCACCCCAGACCTTCGGCTCAAAACACGCCTGCAGCCCAGACACATCCCCAGACTTATGCACATACAGGTGAATGACTGGGAGATGAGAAAGGCAAAATGTTTCAGTCTAGTAAGTAGTTGGTTTTTCAGCATGTAAAATCAAATTGCTGTTTATTTTATTTTCCAAATTGTCAACATTTTGTATTTTTTGAGTAATTTTCCAATTGGTCTTTCTAGTCTCTGATTCTCCTTTAAAATCTGAGCAATATGTGTTACCTTAAAACAAGGACAATGATGGTAATGATGTAGATGATGACAAAAATAGCTTTTATATAGAATTTTATAATTACAGAGCACTTTGCATAAATATCTTATTTGATTCTCCAGCCCCCTTTGATTCAAAGGTATTATTTTCCATGATTTAAAAATGGGAAAACTGAGGTTCAGAAATTTGAAGTGATTTGCCCAAGGACACACAATGTATAAGTGACAGAGTTGGGATTTGAATCTAGAGATGTGAAACTTTGCCTCTGAGTCCAAGGTTCTTTCCAATGCATCAATAATATATGTGTGTGTGTGTGTGTGTGTGTGTGTGTGTGTGTGTGTGTGTGTAATGTATATTTATATATTTATATAGATATATACATACATTTAAATATATATTTACATTTTCATAAAATAGACACATATATATTTATACTGATATGAATTGTTTAAAATAGGAAGAGTCCAAAAAACTTTATCCTATCATGCTTTATAGGAGTATCAATATCCCTGAAATAGCAAAGAGGCAAGACACAAAGAATCTTGTCTCTTGAAGAATTCTAAAATCCCAATCAGTGGAGAGAGGAGGAAAGAGAAAGAAAAAGGTGAAGTGATTCAGATCTGGATTTCTACATGAGACCATGGAGACAATCCAATAGCCTTGCTGCTTTATAATTTAGAGCATCAACAGGAACCTCCTAGTTGGACCTCAAATATACTTGTGCCAGGAGACAGAAACCATGCCTGGAATGTGTCCTGTCCTCACCTCTACTTCTCAGAGTCCGTCTCTTCATTCAACAATTAGTTGAGTATTATTCCTGCAGGAAGCCTTCCCTGTTCCTTTAGGTTTTACTGCATTATCCCCTTTGCAAAATTTCTTTGCACTTAACCGTCCACATCCATGCTGATCCTGTCAAGACAAGGAGAGTTCCTTCAACCACTGGATTCAAAGTGACTTAATGGAAGGTCTGGAGACAAGCTGAATCTAAATAGAACCATCAGACCCCTAGCCATGTTGTTAGAATCAAATACAAAATCTCTTGCTTAGTATTCAAACCTTTATAAACTAGTCTCCTCCCCTCTTTCCAGGCTCCTTATTTATCCCTCATTCTCTTTAGTAATATTGGTCTTCTTGGAGTTCCATAGATAAAACAGTCCATCTCTTGGGTACAGGTGTTTTCTCTGGCTCTCTCCTTCAATCCTAGAATATTCATTCCCACCTCCATCTCTGCCTACTGGCTTCCCTGGCTCCCTTTAAATCTCAACTAAAACCTTATCTCCAGGAAGTTTTTTTCAACCTCTCTTATTCTAGTGTCTCCCCTCTGTTATTTCCTATTTATCTCATACAGCTTGTTTGTACATGTTTATTTGCTTGTTGTCTTTTTCATTAGACTGTGGGCTCCTTGAGGGCAGGGAGTCTTTTGCCTCCCCAGCACCTTGCATAGTACCTGGGGTGTACTAGGTGACTAATTCATGCTTACTGACTGGTTCACTGAACCAGTAAAGTGGTCCAGTTAAGTCCAGTTGCTATCTACAGGAACTCCAACAGAACTGAAGGGCAGTAATTAGACTTTGCTCTGGCTATACCAGACTAAATAGTTCCTAGGATAATATAACACTTGATATCTCCAAAATAAGACCAGCCCAGACATTCCCTCCAGATGTACACAGAGCTCAGTCCTAATTAAAAGAAGTTAGAAGTATGTACAAACAAAGAGAATTCTTCCATAAAAAACTGCTATTGTAGCAGGGACATTCAAGCTACAAACTCAAAGTGAATGACTCCAAATTATCTATAAGTAAAACCTCAGATTAAAACAATTTAAGCACAAAAATTCAGTGAGAATTCATGAAAGAGATAAAACAAGGGTTTTTGTTGTTGTTTTTTTTTAAGAGTTAAAATGTGGTTTATAAGTGAAATTAGAGTAGAGGTAGAAAAAGTGGAAAAGAAATGAGTTATGGAAGAAAGAATTAGAAAAGGAGTTAACTTTAGCAAAATAGATAGAAAATCTTTCCCCGAGCAAAAAAATCTCCCTAAAATTTAGAGAAGTCCAAATCGAAGAAAAGGACTTCATGAAATGGTAAGAAATATTAAAACAACGTCAAAGGACTAAAAATAATTAAAGAGATGGTATTGCCCAATAAAAGCAACTGACCTGGAAAAGAGATCAAAGAAAAATAATTTAGGCATCAATTAGCTACCTAAAAAGCCATGTTCTAAAAAAGGAACCTAAATCTAATTTTTCAAGAAAACCACCCAAACCTCTAAGAACCCAAGTAGATAGTAGAAATAGAAGGAATCCTAAGATCACATGCTGAAATTCTAAAATGAAATTTCCCAGGAATATAATAGCTCAAATACAACTCAGATAAACTACAAGCAGCCAGAAATGAAGAATTCAAGTACTGAGGAGCTACAATTAGGATCACACACAATTTTGGAGTCACCAGCAAAAAGGGATAAGAGCACTTAAAATGCAATATTCAAGGAGGCAGAGTGTAGGTTTAGCATCAAGAATAACTTACCCAGCATAAATTAGTATAATTCTACAGGGGATAAACTAAACCTTTAACGAAATAGAGGACTTTTCAACATTCTCAACATTCCCAATGAAAAGACCATACTTCCACAGAAACTCTGAAATGCAAACATAGCAGTCAAGCAGAACATACAAAAGTAAACATGAGGGAAAGGTCATGAGATGCTAAATAAAAATAAATTGAATGTATTTCAAACTTGGAGAGATGAAACCTATGTCTCCTCAAAACTTTACAATCAACAAAGGTCTAATTTTGAAAGATTCTTTAGAAAACATTTAATTAGACAAAGGACATGGGATCTTAAAACAAGAATAGGAATAGAAGGGAAAAGAAATGAGATGGAGGGAGGAAGGGAGGAGAAGGATGGGAAAATGATCTTCCATAATCCAGTGAACAAGTAGTAGAAGTACATACAAATGAGAAGGACATTTGAATTTCACTCTCATCTGAACTGGTCAAAAGTGGGAAAAATACATATACACAACAGGGTACAGAAATATGTGTCACTCAATAGGGAGCCAGGAAGATAAGGGGAGAAGGGAGAGGATGAATGAGAGGGAGGATAAATTAAAGAAATAATTAGTTTAACTATTGCTCTATTAGAAACCAGGAGGGATGGGAATTCAGGGAAGCCTGGAAGGATTTGCATGAACTGATGCTTAGTGAGATGAGCAGAACCAGAAAAACATTGTACACCCTAACAGCAACATGGGGGTGATGATCTACTTTAATGGACTTGCTCATTCCATCAGTGCAACAATCAGGCCCAATTTTAGGGTATCCGTGATGGAGACTATCTGTATCCAGAGAAAAAATTGTGGAATTTGAACAAAGACCAAAGACTATTACCTTTAATTATTAAAAAGAAACTGTTATCTTATTATATAATTTTGCTTTGTCTTATACTTTGTGATATGATTTCTCTCTCATCACATTCAATTTGAATCATTGTATACCATGGAAACAATGTAAAGACAAACAGACTGCCTTCTGTAGAGGGTGGGGGGAGGGAGGCAAGATTAGGGGAAAAATTGTAAAATTGTAAAAATTGTAAAATTCGGAATAAAGAAATGAAAATAAAAAAGAAATAATTAGTTTAAAGTAAAACAAAATCTAAGAATGTACAAAAATATTCATTATAGCTCTTTTTGACATTGGCAAAGATTTGGAAAAAGGAATTGAATATCAATTGAGAAATGGGTAAATAATTTGTACCAAATGAGTATAATGGAATACTATTAAGCTGTAAAATATGGCAGAAGGGACAGTTTTAGAGAACTGTAAAAACTTTATGAAATGATGCAGAATGCAGTGAATAGAACCAGGAGAACAATTTACAATGACAACAATATTGTAAAAGCAAACAAATTTGAAACACTTAGGAACTCTTTTTTTTCCCCATAATGTCTAATTACAATTTCAGAGGACTTATGTTGAGACATGCTACTTCAAATCATGAGAAACAGGTGGAGGACATTTTCTTATTTGTTTTTTGAACTTAGCCAAAGCAGGGAATTTCTTGGGTTTTTTTTCCTTTCTAGCTGGGGCTGAGGGCCAGAGGAGAGATGGGAGGGAGAAAGAATATTAGGTGAATTTTTGCTTATTGAAAAAAATAATTAAAAAATTATAGACCTATAAACACACAGAATCATCAAGTCTTGGGGTAGGGAAGAATTTCAGAGATCATTTGATCTAAAATTTACCTGAACAAGAATCACAGTTATAAAACTAGTTGTCCACTCTTTAAGGTCTGATATCCTTAAATGAGAGGAAGCTCCTCCCCTCTGACATTGCCCAGTTCTGGTTTTTAGATTTTTCCTAAAGCCTAAATTTGCTTCTTTTTAACATTTGCAGTGTCTTCCGGTTCAGTCTTCTAGAACTAAGCAGAATAAATCATCTATCATTCCCATGGCCATCTTTCATATTCCCCTGTGTCATCTTCATCAGAATAAAAAGCCCTAGTTCCTTCAACTAAGCCAGTCCCTGTGAGGCCAAGATCACCATCACTCTTGGACATGAAAAAACAGCCAGTCAAAGCTATTGATCGTCTCCTTTTGCTCAGCCTTTCTCTCAACTGCTCGCATCTACCATGAGTATCATTTGAATGGTCATACGGTTAAGACTGTAAATCTGTGCCCTTGTTTAGTGTGGCATGTACTCTACCTCTAACCCAATTTCCCCTCCGTCTGTTCTCTGTGCAGGCTCATCTGGCTTGACAGCTATTTAATAAACCTATTTGCTTTTCTTTGACATGAGGCAGAAGTAGTGGGTGTTGAAGAGCTGTGAGGCCCGAGTGGACAATGAAACCCTTTCCCACTCAACACTCCTCCAACTCCACACAGATAAATTGTGGAGAATTGGAAATTAACCCAAGCTATCTTCTTTTCTTGGAGAAACAAAAATCCACCAGAGCAGCAATGTGAAAAAAAGTATAATAACCAAAAGGGATGGCAGAAGAAATCTTATTTCATAGTGAGGGGAAATGAGATGAGATCAGGGTCACAGAGTTCTTCCTTCAGTCTTGTTTCTATTGCTCTGAAGAGCATTGAACATTCCTTAAGGACTATCTATCTTTGAATTTGTCTTCCTTCACAAATAAGATATCTCTGTGGTGGTGTTGGAGACAATGAACACTTTCTCAAACTGATGGCTAGAAAATCTGCAAAGGCTCAGAAAAACTCCAAGCTACGAGTTCCTTACAACACATCAACCTGGTCATCCCTTTCCTTGGAGTTCATTCAGTCTGCTGCCACTTCTCTATCATATCTGGGAAAGAAAAGGTAGAAAAGTAGGGGACCTGGGGGGTGGATTCTATCTTCTACGTTTTGGAATTCCCTAGCTCCCTTCGTGGCTCAGCTCAGAGGCTACCTTCTACATGAAACTTGTCTGAGCCGCCTCAGGTAGTCGCCGCTCTTACCTTCCTGTGATGTCATTTTGCAGTTACCTGTGCATACTCAAGGCCCAAATTCTACCCATTCTAGTGGGTAGAATATTAAGCTAAAGCTCAGGAAGACCAGCCTAATAAATATTTGTTGAATTATTCAATTGTCCTGGCTTGCTTTGTGCCTCAGACAAGTCTCTTCTACTCAAATGCTCTAATTTTTTCTCCATGTAAAATGAGAAGAGATGGCATAAATGACATAGCCTCCTCTCCCAGTTCTAAACTTTCTCAATTCTTTTATTTTAAGTTATTCAAGTGATCTAGTGCATGATTTGTAATCTTTCCTCTCAAGAGTAGAGCAGAGGGACCACTCCTACCTTGGCCATCTAAGGTCAGTGCAGCAAATCCCCATCCCCCCCATCAGCAACTATGTATTAAGCATCTATTATGCCCAGACACTGTGTCCAGATCAGATCAATAATCCAATGCTTTTTTTTTGGTGACAAGGTAGAAGATGTGAAATTCCATGTACGAGAAAGGTGGGGAGGTAGGCTAGACCACAGGTAGTCCAAATAATCTTCTTCCCCACCATTTGAAACCTGTCTTCATTCATTAATTCAAGAACTGAAATTGGCAACAGATTTGCAAAAGGAGATGGACAAAAGTTATGAGCTTGGGGACATCACTTTAACTTCTCCAAGACTCAGTTTCCTCATCTGTAAAATAATGGCTCTAAATCCATGATCTTGTCCAGAACCCTAAATGGCTATTTGAAGAAGCTGGGCTGTTCTCTATCTATAATGGAAGACCAAAAATCTGTGGGAAGAAAAACATCTTTAAAGGTAGGATGGTATCGTGGTCCTGAACTTTGAGTCAGGAAGTCTGGATTGGCATTCCATCTCAGATTCTTATTATTGTATTAGTAGTATTTTAGTAGTAGCTGGGGTCTACCATAATTCGTCAGAAGAATTCACCAAAGAATTCACCATGGTGGTTGGCAGCTGAAAAAGAGACTGAGTCTTTTCCACTATATCCCCTTCTGTGTATTATATCATCTAGGGACATGGGTCTCCTTGATGATTTTTCTGGGCAGTTTTTTGGCTGTCCCTCATCAGTGGAATTCTCCCCTCCTCATTTCCACCTCCTTGGCTAACTTTATGTCTCTGCTAAGAGTTTCCCTTGTACAGAAAATCTTTCTTGGTCTCTATTAATGCAAGCAACCTTCCCCTGGAGATGAAGACCAAATTATCTTGAACTTCTCCTGTATCATGTATTGCTTTTGCATTAGACTGTGGACTTCTTGAAGGCAAGGATGGCCTTTTGGCTTTCTTTGTCTTCCTAGCAGTTGGCAAGCAATAGGTGCTTAATAAATGTCAAAGCTCAAAGCTTGTGTCATGATTTGTGTGGCTCCTGTACCTTGATGTGTTTATGGATCTTTAATCTTAATAATTGAGTTCCTAGCCCATAGGTCTGTGCCCATCCTCTGTGACTCACATCCAGTCATTCCCATTAATCCTCCTCAGAGGATCCACCCAGGCTTCAGGGGCCCTGCTTTGAATTCACTCCAAATTGCATGAAAATATCTCTATCATTCTCATTGGGTGAATGCAGAGCCCATGTTTTGTACAGACATTTTTCTCATGATATCTTTTTTGCCATTCTTCAATTCCACAATTGTAACTCAGAAACAAACATACTGAATTGTAAGAGATCTTAGAGGCCAGCTTTAGAGGTTACTGCTCTTATCTTGTAGGTCTGAGAGGTTAGATGACTTGCCCAGGGAGCAATTGTCTGAGGCAGGCTTTGAACTCAGGTCTTCCTGACTCAAAGTCCATTGGGCTAACCACTGGGCCCCACAACTATCTCACTGTCGTGTTGTCTCAATATGTAGTGTTCCATCCAGACCCACTATGTGCCTCTCTAATGCCTTTTGGGTGAGTCTCAGATCTATTTTTTTAAAAGATCAGTGCCATTGTATGCCTTCAAGTCATACAACATTCCTGGAAGTGTATTGTTGTCTAAAAACCAAAATGGACCTTTGTTTCAGGAGAAGCTTGGAATCTTTAAGGGAACTGCATGATTTCCCAAAGGCTCTACTGTCCATTTTCTTTCTTTGTTCAATGCTGGACCCAGTTTTGTGTCCATTTATGGGGTCTGTCTAAGCTATATGGCATGCATCTGGGTAGTTCAGTGAGTTAGGCTTGCAGGCAGGAAGACACGGGTTCAAATCCTGTATCAGGTACTTAACTAGTTGTGTGAATCAGGGCAAGTCACTTAACCTTTGTTTGCCTCTGTTTCCTCATCTGTTAAGTGGGGATTCCAAATAGCACTGACCTTCCAGAGTTGTTTGGATGTTTCATCTTCAGATGAAATGAGATGCTATTTGTAAAGAACTTTGCCCTGGATATATAATAATATGTGGAAGTATAACAATATTATATCTAGGACATGTACGTATGTGTATAGGCATGCGTATGTATGCATAATAAGATAATAGCAAGCATATTTAGACATTTGAGTGAATACACACATTTATTTTTGCTGGTGGGTGAGCACTATGAGATACCCATCCAACTACATGTTATAGACTGGACAATAATCATTTTTCATTCATTTAGGTTTTCCTGTATGAATGGGAATCACTCTTTTGAATGATTCTGGATCTCACCTAGAAGGCTCTGATGTATCTGGGCTGGGATACTGCCCACAAACCAGCAGATATGGAGAACCTCGCTCTCAGAAGAGAATCCCTGTTGTGCCCTGGGTCTCCTTCACTAATTCTGGATATTCCAATCATTATAATAATAAGACTACCTTAAAATTATTTTTGCTCTGTGATCTCAATCTTTGTACATTATTGAGACTCTCTTCATATCACCACTATCACTTAGACCAAGGAGACAAGAACTCCATTAAAAAACCTAAAGAATTCAGATTAATAAAAACTATATAAGCTAGTTCAATGAGCCAGAGACACAGTTCTGATGGCATCTAGAGTAATTGAGGACTCTGTTTCCTCAATGAAGGGGTTGAACCAGCTGACCCCTGGCACCCTTCTGACTCTAGATTAATGGCGACCACTCAGTGACCAGAATAACTTTCCTGAAACCTGAGTCTGACCATGTCACCCTACTACTCAAGGTGGTCTGGCCTTGGATTAAACCAGGAACTCTTGTGGTTGGCATTGGCTTTCCCCAATCTGGCACTAGCTTCTCTTTCTAGATTGACCACCTAGTGCTGCTACCCCACCCCTACCAGTGTTTATCCTTCCATCTCTTCCTTTCTTACCTGTCCATAAACTGGAGCATCCTCTGGCCTTCTCTTCCCCTCTTAGAATTTCTAGCATCCTTCAAGGCTCAGCTCAGGCGGGGATTCCAAACACACACAGTGTTAGGGTTTGATTTCTCCTACAATGAATTGGGATTTGGCATTTACTTATCTGTATCCAGGGTGTATCCCACCTCAGGAGAACAAAAAAAACTTCCCAAGGGCAACGATTGATGCATTTTAGCTTTTCAATCCCTATGAACTAGCTAGGGACCTTGCCAGGGGACTGAATAAATGTTTTGGATGAATTTAATCGAATTCAATCAGATCAGACATTTATTGATCTCTGTTTATCTGCTAGGCAGGATGAAAAGTGCTGGGAGTCAGAGAGTAGGAAAAAAAAGTCCCTTTGCCCTCAAGGAGCTTCCATTCCAAGGGAAGAGAAGGGTTGTAAAGAGTAAGGCATGGGGCAGCTAGGTGGTGCAGTGGATAGAGCACCAGCCCTGTAATCAGTAGTACCTGAGTTCAAATCTGTCCTCAGACACTTAGTAATTGCCTAGCTGTGTGACCTTGGGCAAGTCACTTAAGTCCCTTGCCTTGAATAAATAATTTTTTTAAAAAAGAGGAGGGCAGCAGATACAGGCACAATAAATAGAAAGGCAAATGTGAGAGTGGGATGAAAGGAAGGAGAACTAGAAAATGGTAGAATTTGAGGGAGAGCATTCCAGGGGAGACAGTCATTCCAAGGAGTTAAGAGATGGCAATGTGGAATATAAGGTACCACAAGATAGCAGGTGTCACTGAATCTAGGGTCTAGAGGGAAGGAAAGTGTAATAAGACTGGAAAGGGAGGAAGAGTTTAGCTTACAAAGAGGCAAAGAGTGGGTATTATATTCAGAAGCTGAAAATGAGTTGTAAGTGTTGAATGAACTAAGACATATGCCTACTTTCCTCTTAGGATACTACATTGAGAGAATTTAGCCATCCATCCTTCCCATCTTTCAAAAGCTTGTAGATTTGAACTGGGAAGGAATCATAGTGCTCATCTATCCCAACCCCTTCATTGAGACCAAGTCAAGTGACTTGCCCAAAGTCACACAGGAATTACATGGCCGAGTCTAGACTTGAACCCAGGGCCTTGGGCTTTAAACCCTGTATTCTTTCCATAGTACCACATAGATCTGTACTTGAAAAGAGTTTGAATTTTTTTCTAAGAGAAAATAAGGAAACAAGATTTAGTCCTGGTTCTACATGGGTCCCAGTTAGCACAGAAAGAAAGAAAGGGAGGGAGGGTGAATCTCTCTGTCGGCCTATGCATTCATCCAAGGAAGGGCATAGAGAGCTCAGAATTCCTTCTGCTGCCCTCAAAGCACTCCCTTCTTCCAAGAAGGTTGAAACATCACTGGCATGAGAAGTCTGTCTAGAACATATTTCTCTTTTGTCAGTAGACCCAGTCCCTTCTTGCCCTCTCTTATCTATAGCTCTTCTTCATCCCAGCTCCTGACCTCATTAATGATGGGAGCTGGAACCCAGACTCTGGTCTGAGCTGGGGGCTGAGAGCTCTGCAAGAAGGCCCCGACGCCCGAGGAGAGGTCAAGTCATCCCACTGTAACCTTCCTCATCCCCTCGATTCCCCACCCCACACATTTACTTCGGAGAGCCACAATCCTATCAGACTTTTCAAGAGGTCTCAGTGCTAATTAGAAGCATTATCACTTAGCAAGGGAATAGCATGAACCCAGGAAAAGCTTCTGTTAAGTGTCTTCAACATCCCAGGAGCCTGGGGAGGCGAGTGAACTCTCAGATTTATCCAATCTGCTCAACTGGTTGAAAGCTTGGGGTGGGGGGGGGTAAGAGGGGGCTGAAGACTCGTGAATGTAAGAGACTGCTATATTTTGCTTAGTGGACTGTCAAATGATGGCGAGTCACAAGAACTAAATTTAAAAACAAGAAATATTTGTTTGGTTGTAGCAATTTGGAGTAAATTAGGAGGCTTCAAGGGAAAGATTGCTGCTTCTGCTATCAGAAGGCCTGGATTTATACCCTACCTTTGATAATCACTACCTTTGTGACCTTGGACAGGTAAACAGTGAAGTGAAGAGAGCACTGCAGTTGGAGTCAGGAAGAGTTGGGTTTGAATTCTCCTTCAAATGTTGTGAGACCTTAGACAAGTCCCTTAATTGCTCTATGCCTCAGTTTCTTCATGAAAGGGTTTGTACCTGATCACCTCCCAGTTTCCTGCCAGCTCTAAATCTATGATTCTAAGTCACTTAACCTTCTCTGGATCTGTTTTTTCCCTCTATAAAACAGTGTCTGAGGTAATATCCAGCTTTAGATCCTATGTTCCCTCTGTATTGCATAAGTAACAGGTTACTCACACAGATCTCAACTCATCCAGACTTTTTGATCTCATGCAATTTTGATTCATTTCTTCCACAATTCCCCCAGAAAGGCCTTCTCCAACATGCTGACTCCTCTTTCAATTCAGGCCTTTCCCCAGGTAGTAAATTCTTGTGGTTTGTTTGGTTTTTTTTTTTTGCAGTCTTACATTACCAAAAACCTCCCTTCTTTTGATATTTTGGTGCCATTTCTTTTTACAATCATCCTAATGAATGTGCCATGGTCTACTTTGAGCCGCCACAGGCTCTTGCATTGAGACCAGACTGAACAAACCGCAAATGACAACATCCAAAAGTTCTGCAAACTCAATAGGCTGCAGCAATGCTGAGAAACTATTAAAATAAAATTCAATTGGAATGAATGCAAAGCCAAATTTGGATTCAAAGAATCAATTTCACAAATGCAATATGGGTGAAGTGTGGTTAAGTAACCATTGATCTTGGGATTTAAGTGGACTTGAGGCTCAGTATGGCCTAAAGATGGATCAGCCTTCCAGGAATAAGGAATATTCCCACTGAACTTGGCCCTTATAGGCCACATCTGAAGGACTGTTTCCAACTCAGGAGTATCCAGGGGAAAACAAATAGGATGGTGAAGGCTCTTGAGGCCACACCATGTTAAGATCAATGAAACCTAGGGAGGTTCTTTCTTTTCAGGAGAAGAGAAGGTGAAGGATGTGTCCAAATATTTGAAGAGTTTATTGTGTGGTAGAAGTTGGACTTGCTCTGTTTGCTCCCGGTGGGCAGAACTAAGAACAGTTAGTGGAAGTCTCAAAGAAGAATATTGAGGCATAATGTTAGGAAACACTCCCTAATAATTTCAGCTGTCCAAAACCAGAATGGCTGGAATGGTAAGTTTCCCATTCCTGAAAGTCTTCAAGTCTGCAGAGTTTGACTGATTATCAAGTATGTTATAATGGAGATTTCTGTTGGTTTTGTGTTAGACTAATTGGCTGTTAAGGTGCCTTCCTTCTCTCAAATTACATGATTCTGTGATTCCATTGTTCTTTGAGATCATTTATCATTTTGATTCTTTAGAAATCATGGCATGAGGAGAATATTGGTATTTAAAAGAGGTTTTGATGGGAGTAAGTTGCTTGGGATCATTGAAAAGGTGGCATAGTTTCTCAAACGAGACTTAGCCTACTCTCCTCCAATTTGATTCTGGACCCGATACATATGGAATAAATGTCCAGGAAATTTGTATTGATGGACCAACTCAATGATCCACCCACCTAACTGGTTGTCATAATTTGAACATCACACATTCTTCATGTATTTGGTTTTTCCTACATATATTATTTGGTCAATTCCTTTTGGTAGGTCATAAATCTTAATGAGGAAATCGTGCAACATTTTATGGCAGAGAGCATTTTTGCTCATTCAACCATGAACCAGAACATATGGAAGACCTCATATATAAGGAATTCCTTTTCCACTTGGAAAGACATCTTCCATAATTATGGTAAATGCTTTTGTCAATCACAAAGCCTCCATATCTTATGATTTCATTGATAGTGATACTCAGAAGAACATTCGTTATAGTCATCACTCTTGTGATCAATCAATCAATCATCAATCTTGCATGATCTTCATGTATGTATGGTGGTCACCCTATTGGAGGATAGTTTTTAAGGTTTCATTTTACTCTATGAAATTGATAAACATGTTCTTTCCTGGGTGGATCTGTGACTTCATGAATGTTGGTACCCTCATCTTAACCATATCTTCTGATCTGGGACAAGTCTTACTTAGGTCCTTCTAAAGAACCCCATGTATATCCAGTCAGTATGCTAAGGGCCTTCTTCTCAGTCTCTTGATGTTACATCAGGGAGACTAGTGGGGCAAATGAACTCTTGATTTGTTATCCTGTGTTGACCAACTTGCCTGTTGTCATCTTATGAATGATACCTTTCACCCAACTTCTTCTGAGAAATTCTTAAGTAATGTATTATATTCTACTGTGTTCTGAGTGACCTTGAATTCTTTAGAAACTATGGAATTCCAGGCCTCCTATGCAGAAAGCATCACTGAAAGATTATCATTATTTGTCCTTTGTTCTCAAAGAAGACTGATTACTTTAAGATGATGTGGTGATATGCACATGACTTGAATTTGAGTGAGGGGCTGCTGTGCAAAGTCACTTTCTCCTCCAAAACCATCTGGATCCAATGGCCAAATGTAGATAGATCAGGTCAACTGGAGGCGGCCCTAGATGTGAGGCAATTAGGGTTAAGTGACTTGCCCAAGGTCACATAGCTAGTAAGTGTTAAGTGTCAGAGGCCAGGTCTTCCTGACTCCAGAGCTGGTGGTCTGTCTATTGTGCTACCCATCACTGAATGAACTTTAATATTAAATAATTCATATAAATAGATGGGCTTTTACCAGTCAAGAAGCATTTTATTAAGTGCCTACCACATGCAAGGTTTCATCATTTCCCCAAAGTCACCTAGTCAACTTTCCTCCTACTGTTCATTTACGGATCTGACTCATTGCCGATTACTGTGTATGAATAAGATACATGTTCCATTTGCCTAGCTCCTTGGACTATCCATCCAAGTACATCTAATAGCATAGACAAGAAGCATTCTTTATCCACTTGACTTTTCTTGTAGAAATAAGTCAAATTTCGGAGCCATTTATGGATCCAGTTTAGAAGGCTCCATGATATTGTAGGGACAAGTTACGTTGCATGATGAGTATATGGAGGATTTCATCACACACATAGCAAATACCCCTTCATTTGGACTCTGCAGGGCAAAGTCTTTGTAACAAGGACAACCATCTCCCTGTTTAATGCAGGAGTTGATATTAATAGTCAAAAAGCTGTGGGGCAAAGTAATGTCTTTTGTTTCCTCTCTAGAGGAATCCTATATGACTGACACATTCAGCAATGGAGGAGAGTCCTCCCACACATTTGTGGGAAGGGAGTCTTTAAGATAGCATTTTGTTCTACCGAATCACATTTTTTTTGGAGCAAACAAATGATAAGTGGGGGGGGGGGATCTTGTGTTCTCTCACACCTTTCTGTTAATTGGGACTGTGAGGAGGAGGTCTGCTCTAGAATGTCACTCAGGAAAACTGCTCATTTCCTCAATTATTATAATAAAATCCCGTCTTATCTCTTCGCATTCCTTTGAGATTATCTTGAATGTTGGTCCCTAGGTGACTTTAACATGGTGTAATTTCTAACATGATTTGCTTCTGTATGGTCATTGTTTTATTTTCTTAGGCATCATTCTTAATTACTGGTTTGACATAATGCCTACTGAGATAGTAGAAATTATATATGGTGGCTTTACTATCATCATTGATAAGAACAAATTGCTATGAGAATTCTAATCTATCAGTTCCATTTCACATCTATTTGGTATCCCACTTCCAGTTTCATCTATAAATGGTCTTGGGATGATCTGGCTTAGTTGGATTAATCAATAAGTAAGTATTTATTAAACAGTTATTATGAATAAAAAATATGACTGTAGCACGTTGAGGATTTCTTATCCTCAATGAATTTACTTTCTTTTTTTTTATCTTTTTGCAAGGCAATGGGTTTAAGTGACTTGCCCAAGGTCATACAGTTAAGTATTAAGCACCTGAGGTTGGATTTGAACTCAGATCCTCCTGATTCCAGGTTCAATGCACCACCTAGCTTCCCTAAGCTTACTTTCTAATAGTAGGGGGGAGGGCAAAAGGGGGAACAATATGAATATGAGTAAAATATCATATGTGTGGAAATAACCTTATAGGGAAGCCCCAGCAGCTGAGGGGACTGGGAAATGTCTTCTGCACAAGATGTCCTGAAGAAAGCCAGGGATTTTAAAAGGAAAGGGTGAACTTTTTAAACATGGAAGACAAGCCAGGGCAAAGATATAGAGATGGGAGATGAAGTGTACTGTGTGTGGAGCAACAATTAGGCTCCTCAGGATTTTAAAGTGTATGTGGAAGGGAGCAAAATACAATAAAGGCTGGAGAGCTAGAAAGAGACCAGGTTGTGAAGAACTTTAAATGCCATGCCAAATTTAGATTTGATCTTTGTGGCTATAAGGAGTCACTGGAATTTCTTGAGTAGCGGAGTGATGACATAGTCAACCTTATAATTTAGCTTTGGTAACAATTAAAAAGGTAGATTAGAGGGAGGAGGGGTCTGAGTTAAAGATTCCAACTAAAGTCTATTGCAGTGGTCCAGGCTAAAACATTGGCATCACCAGGGTGGTGGCAACATGAGTAGAGAGAAGGATCATGTATAAAGGTAGAGAGGTCAAGTTGGGTCAATGGTTTGGATTGCATTATATGGGGTGAGTGAGAGAGGGGAACTGATCACTCCAATTCTGAGAAGGATGGGAGGCTCTCCTACTCCTAAAGAGCTGTGAGTTTGGAAAGAAAGAACCCAGTTTTCTGCAACTCATTTTCTTAAACTGTTTTTGCTCTTTTGTAGAACAATAGCATTCAGAGTCTTCAGTCAGTCAATAAACAATTTTTTTTAGAGCTTACTGTATGTTAGAAAAATGTGGGATCACACAAATGAAATCACGTGTGGATTAGGGTTTTGCAGACTTCAAACTTTTCTTACTATGATTATTTCAAACAGAATCAGGGACTCCTTATGGCTTCTAAATTTGGCATGGCATTCAAAGTTCTTCACAACCTGGTCTCTTGCTAGCTCTCCAGTCTCATTGTATTCTGCTCCCTCGCACATACACTTTAAAATCTCTCCTGAGGAGCCTAATTGTTGCTCTTCACTCACACGGACATTGCACCGCAAGGGACCTAGGAGGATATTTAGACTGACTCCCTCATTTTATAGGTGAGGAATCTGAGGGTTAACAAAGTGAGGTGACTTGCTCAAGGACTCACAGGAAATCAGCACCAGAGGTGGAATTTGAAGTCAGGTTCTATCAGAAGACCAATGGTCTTCCTATCAAACCTAAACACTGGAAAGTAATCATCATAAAATACCAACAAAGTTTAAGAAATCTACAGTATATCCTTCATTTTTCTTTGTTGCTACAATTTACTTGCCTCAATAATGACCAATTTTTATGACCCTTTTGGGTTTTCTTGACATAGATACTGGACTTGGTTTGCCATTTCTTTTTCCAATCCATTTTATAGATGAGGAAACTGAGGTATACAGGGTGAAGTGACTTTGCCAAGGGTCACACAGGAAAGTGAGTCTTCCTGACTTCAACCCAACACTCTATCCACTGCACCACCTAACCTGCCCATTCACTGTTCTTTATTAAGCTTTAATCACAATGCTCACTGTCTAAAAGGAAAACATATGGACTAAGACCAGTTGGAGGTTCTGATGGAATTTTCCCATTGCACTCTTAGAAATGCATTCCTCTTCATGCCTAGTAATCTGTTTTGTGTCTTAAAAGATGCTCAAGGGGCAGCGAGGTGGTACGGAGGATAGATCATTAGCCCTGGAGTCAGGAGGACCTGAATTCAAATCCAGCCTCAGTCACTTAATAATTACCTCGCTTGTGTGACCTTGGGCAAGTCACTTAACCCCATTTTCTTGCAAAAACCAAAAAAAGAAAAAGATGCTCAAAAGTTGAAGCTTTGTTTAAAAACAAGTATGACATCACATGTTGTCCCTCCACATTCTTTCCCCCCCTTAAAGCTGAGGGAATGTAGGTTAGGAGGGGTTCTGTTGCCTGCTTAGGGTCACACAGCTAGGAGGGATTGAACAGAAGTCTTCCTGATGCCTTGCCAAGTAGGATTTTCTTATTTCTCTTGCGCACTCTACCCAAGGAGTTTGGCTAATGGTGAATGCCTTGGGTCTGTTTCCTGACTCACAGAACGGTCCTGAGACAATCTGTGATTCAGCGGAGCCTCTCTCTGGGCAACATTTCCCTGTCCAGCTGTTCCAGCCATCAATGATGGCCCCAACTGACATCATGCTTGTCCAGACCTACCTCATCTAGTGATAACCTCGAAGCCAATGGCACCTTCTTTGGACATTAACTTTTAAAGAAGTTGCTTGTTGCTAAAGCTAAGTCCTTGGCTTCCTAAGAGATTTCCAAGGGGAGCTAACTGGACATCAGTGGGACCCTTTAATGGTTTTCTCCTCCAGGCCTTATCCTAAACCCTAACCCTTTAATGATTTCTGCTCCCCCACCCCCAAGTCCTTATCCGAAAGCAGCCAGTCTATCTGTAAATGGCAACTATGGAAAATGTGCCTGGGCCACTGGTGTGAGAGATAGGCGAGGCTCCTAAAACATCTCCTCTGAGGCTTATCACCTTTCTCCTGGCTCCATGGCTGGCGGGAGCTCTGGGGCTGGAGGAAGCTGCCTGTCTGTGGGCCTGGACAAGGGCTCATCAACAACTGATAACATCCTCTGTGAACATACAGACTCTTGGGGGCCAACTGTCCTTTCAAATACCAGAAACATTTGTAGGAAATACCCAGGGCGAGACGGCCGCCGATGAAGGCGGCTGAGCAAGTTCCCAGCATGGCCGGCCCTTGGGCAGGATTTCCAGGGCAGGATTCCCACCCCCTCACTGGTAAATAGTAATAAGAACTGAAATTTTCATCAAGCTGTAAGGTACCCAACACACATTACAAGTATCATCTACTTTGAGCCTCCCAACAGCCCTGTGGGGTGGGCACTACAGGAATTAGGGTCATATCAATTTTCTCATAAAGAGGCTGTGGCTCATAAAGGTAAGGGACTTGTTCAAAGTCTGATGGCTAATAGGTACTAAAAAAGGGATTTGAACCTGGGGCTTCATACTACCATATCCAGAGCTCCATCTACTTGCCATTCTGCATCTCAAAAATACCACCAGTATCACCACTTGTCAAAAGAACAATTAAGTTACTGTTGTTGAAACATTATTTTGGTCATGTTTGTTTCTCCGTGATCCCATTTGGGATTTTCTTGGCAGAGATACTGAAGTGATTTGCCATCTCCTTTCCCAAATCATTTTACAGATAAGGAAACTGAGGCAAACAGGGTTAAGTGATTTATCAGGGTCACCCAGCTAGGAATTTGAATTCAGGCTCTATTTAAACTTGGGCAGATGGGTCTTCCTTACTTAAGATCTGACACTCTATACCCTGTACCACCTAGTTGCCCAAGAACATTAAGAGATAGCATATCTATATATCTATCTATAGATATACCTATATATATGTATATCTGACACCTTAAGACTTGCAAAGCATCTATTCCTTCATTTGATTCTCTCAATGACCCTTTGAAGCAGGTGTTAATATAATCCCCATTTTACAAATGAGAAAATTGAGTCTGGGAGATGTTTTGGACTTTTTTAGGGTCACCCAGCTAGTGTCAGAGAAAGGATTTGAATTCAGGTCTTCCTGACTTCATATCCAACTCTCTTCACTCTGCTTCCTAATATAGAGGTGCCATATTTGATTCAGCAGATAGTTGATTGTCTCCTGGGGGGTGGTGATCATACCCCAGAAAAGCAGCTCTCCAGAGCCTCATTTCCATATATGAACAGGGAAAATTTCCTATAATGAAAATTGTCCCATGGCATAGCTGCCTCAAGAGACCATAGGCACCCCCTCCTTAGAGGTCATCAAGACGAAAGTATAGAACTCCTCCAATGTTCTAGTGGGGAATATTCCTTTATATCTAGGTTGGCTTTGATGGCCACTGAGTCTTCCGAATCTCAGATTCTGAGGGCCTGTGACTGTCTCTCAAAATCTTTTCCAACTCTATACTGATGCTTCTGTAGTCAAAGTCCTTTTCTATCCTGGTGAGACACTCAAGAGGAAAGTGCAAGAGGACCCCACCCAAGGGGTCCTCCATTTACACTCTGCCACTGTCTCCCCAATAAGTCTATGGGCTAACTCATAATGCTTTAACTGCCTCTTTTTGGTGTTTTTGGCCGGACTCAATATTTGAATTTCAGAATGTCCATTAGTGAGGATTTGCCAAATAGGCAAACAAGATCTGACCCTTTTAAGACTGCCACATGACCTGCCCTGTAGGTGGTGTCCAGACACACCTGCCACCTGCATCGCCACATTTCAGAAACCTCTGTTGAGGGTGGTGGCCTCCTCTAGCTCACTTTGTATGGGTTAGACCCATAGAGGTCCCATAGGGAAGAGGGTTATCAAGGCAAAGCAACATTTTTCTCCTGGAGATAAGAGATGCTCCAGTCAGCTTATATAAGTACATATTTTTCAAAATACTTAAAGGTTGCTGTTCTGAGATTATACAGACCATGGCCTAAACCTGAGAAAGTTCAAGAGGAAACACATTTCCTGAACAGATTAGGTTTATAGAGCACTTTCTCCTGCCTCCCCCAATTCCCCCCACCAAACTTTTCATGAGATGCTTCCTCTCCTCCCCAGAACTTCCCTGGAATTCTTTGACTGAGGTCTAAGACACCATTTAGAGGTTCATTTTATAGATAAACAAACTGAGGCCCAGAAAGGTGAGTTCATTTGATTCTATAAAGTCATTTGGAACCCTTGGTGTTCCCATTTTTTCTCCTTCTTTATCGGTGAGGAGATTGAGATTGATGGAAGAGGTGGGAGTACTTTCTTTTTTAAAATTTATTTTTAACATTAATTTTTGTGGTTACTTTCTGTGACCTACTCAACTGAAAAACAGTGAAAACATTTCAACTTATTTCATTTTTGTCTTAATATCACCAACACCTTAAAGATACCAGAATGCATAATGGAGAGAAAACTGGCCTCAAAGCCAACAAGAATTGATTTCAAATCCTGCCTATCCTGGCTGAATGACCCTGATCATGTCACATAATCGCCTAGTGTCCTGGGAAGCTCCCAGAGACTATATATTGGGGAGAAGATACTGAACTGTATTGATGGAAAGAGTTTCCTCTACTGGAAATCCCTTAATAAATCTCAAAGACTTGGCCCAGAAGAGGAAAGTGACAGATAATAGTATATCACCTCTCCCAAAGCAGGTGCATAATAAATGTTTAATTAAATGGAATTAAATTAAATTAAAAAAGAAACATTGGTAGGGGATCTGATCTACTTGGCCTAAAGAAAACAGCTGGATTTTTTGAAGATATAAATTATTTTATATGTAACTTAAAATGTACAGGTTTGTAAAATATTTTTATTAGCCAACAATCAATTAATAAACATTTATTAAACTCAGACTTTATTTTTATTATTTTTTAACAAGGAACTAAGATTTTATTATTATTTTTTCCAATTACATTCAAAGGTAGTTTTCAACATTCATCCTTTTGCAAATTTTTGAGATCTATATTTTTCTACCTCCCTCCCTTCCCTCCCCCTTCTCATGGCAACAGACAATCTGATATAGGTTGTAAATGTACAATCGTGTTTACCATATTTACGAATTAGTCATTTTGTGAAACAATTAGAACTGAAGGGGAAAAAACCGTGAGGAAGAAACAACATAAAAGAAGTTTTAAAAAGTGAACACAGTCTGCTTTGGTCTGTATTCAGACTCCAAAGTTTTTCCTCTGGATGTGGATGGCATTTTCCCTCACAAGCCTTTCAGAGTTGTTCTTGCTCAGTTGTTTTGAGTCTACCATAGCTGACCATCACACATTGCTGCTGTTAAGGTGTGCAGTGTTCTCCTGGTTCTGTCCCTTCACTCAACATCAGTTCATTTAAGTCTTTCCAGACTTTTCTGAAGCCCACCTGTTCATGAACAATAGCATACATTACCGTATATTACAGAACAATAGTATTCCATCACATTCATATACCACGGCTTGTTCAACCATTCCTCACCTGGTGAGCATCCCCTTGAGTTCTTATTCTTTGCAACTACAAAAGAAGCTCAGACCTTTTAAAGGAAAAAAAAAAACAGTCCTAGCTCTTTTTTTTTTTAGGTTTTTTTAGGAGTCCTAGCTCTTAAGACACTGAGGGGAAAAGATCAGAATATTGTGAACATAGCAGTCACCTAATAGAAGGAGTGTTTGCATATATATAAAATGGAAAGGGAGGATTGTGGGTGAAGCTGGGTGGTGCTCAGTCCCCCGGTGAACGCTTTGCCCTAATCCTAGGTTATATCACACAGGATTGTAGATTCAGAACTGGAAGGGACCAATCCCCTTGTTTTACATAGGAAGAAACTGAGGCTCAGAAAATACTCAGGGTCCTACAGCTAACAGTGTTTGAAGCAAGTTTAGAAGGCACATCTATTTACTAGGTCAGTCTTGGGATGGGGAAGCCAAGAAAGCCAACTCTGTTTTAGGGTTGAACTTGGGCTGAAATGTCCAGTTTCCATCTTGTCCATGTGTCCCCAAAGTCTGGGGACCTTGGGTCCTCTGAAGGACTTAAAGGCTTGCCAAGCTGAACTAAGTTGCAGGAGGAAGATGATGGTCTTCCCTTCTCTGCTCTGATTGGACTACACCGGTCTTATGTTCAATCCTAGGAGGTCACATTTTAGGAAGCATGTTGGGAAACTAGAGGTGTCCATAGGAGGGCGTCAAGGGTGGGGAAAAGGCTCAAGTCCATGGTCTTGAGCATTTTCTGAGTAATCTAGAGGGAAGACTTGGGGGACAAGAAGAGCTGCCTCCAGTATGAGAAGGACTGGATGTGGAAGAAGGATCAGACATGTTCTTCTTGGTTCCAGAGGAACCTATAATCCCTTACTCCTCTTCCCACAATCCCAGCATAAAGACTCAAGGACCAAGGCCAACCTCCCCCTCCCTTGTCTGAGCTTGGTCCGGCCTCTGGGGGGGGGGGCATTGGCTGCCTCATCTCCACACAACATATAGGCTTTCAATTCTGCTTCTTTTTTTTTACCTTGAAAGAAATCAGAGGAGATTGGTGCATCCTAGTTGGGAGTAAGCTGCCAGCATGGCCCCGTCAACAATTCAGTGGAGAAATAGGCCTGCCCCCACCTGGGATCCAGATAATCTCATAGGAAAGCAAGAAAAAACACGAGAATCCTTTTGAACTTTCCAGACCCTCAGACCATAACCAAGTGCTTTGGTGGCCAAACCCTGATGGAAACCATGTGAACAGGTAAAAATATAAGTGTGGGAGGTGGGCCAGGGCCAGGATCCAGGCAGCTGGAGACCAGACACCCAAGTCACAGGGTTTGAAAGCATCAAAGATAGACCTTTGGCCAAACAGATCTCTTGATATTTTAAACCATTCATCTGTTGTGAAAAGTCGATGTCTACAGAAAATATGACCCTTATGGTTACAATGGAAAGAGGAAAGTTCAGGGATTCAGGAAGGCAGGCTATCTAGACCCAACGCTGCTGTTAACTTGCCAGGTGAACTTGGGCAAGTATCTTGACCTCTCTGGAGTACAGTTCCTTTTACTGTAGAATGATATGGTTGACACTGATGATGGCTTTGTCTCTGGCAATAGAAGATGAGCAACTTGAGAGTAGAGGTTATATTATTTTTCTATTTTAAAAATAATATTAATTCATATTTTCTTTTTCTAATAATCACATTTCTCAATATGTCCTTTCTCCCAACCCTCCCAAATAAATATACCTTATAACAAAAAATATTTAAAAAGGGGGAAAATCTAGTGTTCTATAACCATAGTCCCCCAACTCTGTAAAGAATTAGGGAGATTTTTTTTTTCCTATTTCATTTTTGTCTGTGTATCTCCAGGTCCTGAAAGACAGCAGGCACTTACTGACTGATTGGTAAGTTCTAGGTTTCTACAATTTATTATAGGAAATAAAATCAATTCATAGAAGCATTGGAAAGTTTATTATTAGAAGTAGTATTATGTTTTCAAGATTAGTTGATGTCTGTGAGTTGATTGACCGCGATTACTTTAATTCTTCTCAATAACACGATGATCCAAGATAATTCCAAAAGACATAATGGAAAATATCATTTACTGAGGAAAAAGCTAGGGAGTCTGAATGTAGATCAATGTATACTATTTTCTCTTTTTTGTTGTTTTTTTGTTACTTTTCCCTTTAGTTCTTTTCTTCTTTAATAACATGACTAATGTGGAAATTTGTTTAACGTGATTACATATGTATCTAAAAAAAAAGTTGGTTGATGATTATTTTAACTTAGAATAACACTTCAGATTAAGGTAGCCCCTTTCTCTTGTGGCTCAGATATGTCCAACTCTTTGTGATCCCACAGACTATAGCAGACACATGGGCTGTTCTTGCTAAAGTACTGGGGTGGTTTGTCATTTCCTTCTCCAGTCGAGCGCCTTTTGTCAGAATTCTCCACCATGACCTGTCTGTTTTAGGAAATCCTGCTGGCATAATTCATAGTTTTCTTGAACTACAAGTCCCTCTGCCATGACAAAGCGGTGATCCAGGAGGAGAGCCATTTCTCTTTATGTATTTAAATTCATTTATTTGTTCATTTAAGAAGTGTCTATTATATTAAATGAGAGGCAGGTCTGAATTGGACATAGGACAAAGTGAATATGGAAGCCTGAAAAAAGAATAGGATGTCATCTAAGAAATATTGGACTAAAAGAAAAGACAGTGTGGTCACAAGACTTGAAGGAAGGATAAACAATGGCCAGACCTTGTGCTGTACTGGGGTTCTTACAATGTCAAAATAAATGGTTCTAACACTATTGCTCCAGATATACCTCCAAGTTATGGGAAGAGATGGAGAATAGTACATGAGAAGGTAGAAATGGATGGGTTGCCCTCTGCCTTGTTAATAAGAAAAATAATTAAAAACAAAAATACTAGTATTTATTTGTACTTTCAGACTGGCAAAGTGCTTCACAAGTATCATCTCATTTGTTAGAAAGTTCATGCACATCGGTGACATCACAAATCCATTCATATTTTCTATATGTTCAGTGAATTGGGGATTGGCAGAGACAGAGATATAAATAAAACACAATTAATTCTTATCCTCATTGAACTTACAATATAGTATGGAGACAGAAAAAGCACTGTCTGTGGAGGATGAAAGCCTGGGTTTAAATCCCAGCTGTGACTCAATCAGCAGTGGATAGAGCACTAGCCTTGGATTCCAGAGGATGGGAGTTCAAATCTGGCCTCAGACACTTGCCACTTACTAGCTATGCAACCTTGGGTAAGTCATGATTGCTTCACATCCAGGGCCATTTCTAGTCACCCTGATTCATATCTGGCAACTGGACCCAAATGACTCTGGAGGAGAAAGTGAGGCCAGTGATTTAGCACAGCCCCCCTTCACTCCAATCCAATTCATGTGCTTGTCATAGTATCACCTCCTTGATGTCATGTTCTTCTTTGAAATGAAGGCAACTCATTGGGATAAACATTGAAGGTTATTATTATTAATTAATTAATGTATTAAGTGCTCATTGGGATAAACACTGAAGGTAATTATTTGTGTTACCTTCCTGGACCTCAGTTTCCTCATTTTGTAAAATGAAGATTTGACCTCTGAGGTCCCTTCTAGATCTACAGCTAGAATTTTATGACATGTTCAGAAATAGGTACTATGGAAAAAAAGACTATTAGAAAAACATGAATAAGGTGCTTTGAGTCCAGAGAAGGAATCAGGGACCTTCAGGGAGCCTTTATAGAGACAGTCACCTTTGAATAATGAACTTTCATTGTTCTAGAAAGAAGGAGGGAAGCTACCACGCTTTGTCAGAATTGGAAAGCTCTTCACTTAGAAGTCATCTAGTCCAATCCCTTCATTTGTCAGTAAACTGAGACATTTTCGTTTTTCAAAAAAAAAAAGTTAATTCTTCATTTTTCTTTGAGGAAAGGGAATAATGAATTCTTTCTCCCAGAGTAGATAGAATCAAAGTGTCTTTACTCTCTCACAGACCTTAGAAAATACCTCTGATTATTTTTGCTTTGATTCCTTTCATTTTATAAATGAGTAAATTGAAATTGAGAGAGGTTGAGTCATTTGCCTCAATTTCCCCAGGAAGGCAAGGATCCCAATTGGGGATACAGTTCTTCCTATGATACCAAGTTAAACTGATTTATCATCCCAAGATCACTTGAAGATGAGAATGAGAAAAATACAACAAACAAATGGAATAGGATGGATTTACAGGGGTTTTGATGGTGATCTTTGCTCATCTCTGATGAGGATGGAGTCAGTTCATTTTGAATGACCCAGATATCTGCTTAGGTGTTGATGCTGACCCTTCCCTGGTTTAAGACTTTGGCAAAACACCGAAGAGGTCAGATCAGTAATGGACTTGAGCCATGAGAAATAAGGAAAGAAGGTTGAAGCAAGCCACCAACTGCTCCTATGTTGATCATAGAGAGGGAGCTGTTGGGATTTTGCATGACGAATGGTAATATGGCCCGTGTTGGCAGCCATGTCTTCAATTACAGAGGATAAAATGAAGGAGAGGAGGGGATGAGTAGTGAAGATTTCACAGGATCAGAAAACCTCAGAGTCTAGTCTTGGCTTAGAACCATTAGTAGGTCACTTTCCCCCTCCACATCTGCCCAACTGTAAAATGAAGCAGATTGGACCAGGCCCGTTATCATCACTACTATTCAATATCGTATTAGAAATGTTAGTGGTATCCAACTCAAATAGAAGTGGGACCACTCTGTCATACATAAGGATTCCTGTGGGTTACAGACTGACTTAGGAAGTTAATGTTACCTTTGTTCTACTGCATTTTTAGTGATTTTTGTTATATATTTCCCAATCACATTGCAATCTAGTTGAGGTGGCACTTTGTTTGATACCTCTAGATTGGTTAGTGCTTTCTAAGCTCTTTTCCCAGTCACAAATTTATTAAGTTAGGGATTTGATTCACTTTTTCCTTTTTTTTAGAACAACCAAAGATAAGTTTCAATTCAGCAAGTCCCCAGAAAGTTCCAAGGGAGAGTGGATGAGAAGAAAATGGTCTGGGGCTTTTAACTTCTCCTCCTTGGGTCAGATCACTCTAAGGCTTCTTACCTCAAACTATCTCCTAGTAGGAAAATGATCCTTATAATAAGATCCACATAAAATTACAGATTTTCCATTTCAGTATTAGAATGCAGAAGAGTCAAATTGTCAAAAAGGTTTTTTAGAAAATAACTGGAATCACTCTCCCTTTTCCCATCCCTCCACAGAATTGCAGTTCTGTTAAAAACAACTCTTTCCCTGAGCAGATCAGTATATAACTGCTACCTAATAATTTCTCTTTTAGAAAGAGTGGAAGGTTAGAGAACATCTGAGTTCTTTACTATTTGTCATACGTATTTTCTTCCTTTTCTGATGTTTATTTGATTGATCCAATAATCAAATAATCAAATAAAAACTGATTTTCCATCACTCCCCTTCACAAATGGCATGCTCCCACTAAATAGGATGAATTATTACTCCCTGTGCATCCTGCTTGTGCTTTTGACTAGGCAGGTCCCAATGCTTGATATGACCACCCTTCTGAGGTTTCCTTCTTAAAATTCCTAGCTTCCTTAAGATTCAGAACAGGTGCCCCTTGCTACCAGGGGCCTTTCCTGATCATTATGCCTTTCCTACCACCATCCTGGAATAGTGCTCCCCTCATTCCTCTAAATAATTTCTATTTACTTTGCTTGAATTTTGGATTCATTTCTCTGTGAATTCCTTTTTTCCTCCTTGTATATTGTAAGCTCTTTGAAGGCAAAAATCGTTTTGTTTTTGTCATTCTATAGTCAGCATCTATCACCAGTGTCTCGCAGATAAAAGTGACAAATACTTATTGAGTTAAATTCTTTTTTTTTTGGTTTTTGCAAGGCAATGGGGTTAAGTGACTTGCCCAAGGCTACACAGCTAGGTAATTATTAAGTGTCTGAGGCTGGATTTGAACTCAGGTCCCCCTGACTCCAGGGCCAGTGCTCTATACACTGTGCCATCTAGCCATCCTTGAGTTAAATTTTTGAAAATTGATTGGACTCCCCCCAATCTTGGACTTCCAGCCAAGATGGTGGAGAGAAGACAGGCACTGTGTTAAGTCTCCTCTCTCCCCTCAAAAACAACATGAGAGAAACCTCTTAACAGAAATTTGATTGACAAAACTCAGAAAGAGAAGCTAGGAGAAGAACACCTACCAAGAAGATCTGTCTCAGGGGACCATGGGTGAACTGGGAGATGAGAGTAGAGGAACAGCATGGGGACAGCAGGTGGGGGAAGCCAGAGGGCCAACCTCAACCATAGAGACTTTGGCGAGTGGCGAGTGCAAGATTCAACTTTAGCCGCAGAGTCTTTGGCCAGGGGAGAGGAGTTACGGGAGGGTGAGTTCCATCACAGAGTTTCAGAATACTCCTAGAGAACAACCAGTTACACTAGAGAGTATAGGAATAAATGGTTTGTTCCTTAGAATAATAAACAGTTATCTATCTGAAACCATCAACAAGCATTATATACATGGGGATAGGCTTGAGGCATTCCCGATAAGATCAGGGGTGAAACAAGGCTGCCCATTATCATCACTACTATTCAATATCGTATTAGAAATGTTAGCTTCAGCAATAAGAGAAGAAAAAGAAATTGAAGGAATTAGAATTGGGAAGGAAGAGACAAAACTCTTACTCTTTGACATGATGGTATATCTAGAGAATCCCCAAAAATCATCTAAAGAACTACTAGAAATAATTCATAACTTTAGCAAAGTAGCAGGATATAAAATAAACCCTCATAAATCCTCAACATTTTTATACATGACTAGCAAGATACTGCAGAAAGAGCTAGAAAGAGAAATCCCATTCAAAGTAACCTCAGACAATATAAAATACCTGGGAGTCTACCTGCCAAGGGAGACTCGAAAACTTTTTGAAAACAATGACAAAACACTTCTCACACAAATAAAATCAGATTTAAATAACTGGGCAAATATCAACTGCTCATAAATGTTATGACCAGAAAGGACAATGATCAGTGTTGGAAGGGATGTGGGAAATCTGGGACACTAATACATTGTTGGTGGAGCTGTGAACTCATCCAGCCTTTCTGGAGAGCAATTAGGGATTATGCCCAAAGGGCAACAAAAATGTGCATACCCCTTGATCCAGCAATACCACTAATGGGTCTATATCCTGAAGAAATGATGAAAAAGGGTAAAAACATCACTTGTACAAAAATATTCATAGCAGCCCTGTTTGTGGTGGCAAAGAATTGGAAATTAAGTGAATGTCCTTCAATTGGGGAATGGCTTAGCAAATTGTGTCAAGGAACACTATAGTATATGTCATGGAACACTATTGTTTTATTAGAAACCAAGAGGGATGGGAATTCAGGGAAGCCTGGAAGGATTTTCATGAACTGATGCTGAACGAGATGAGCAGAACCAGAAAAACATTGTACACCCTAACAGCAACATGGGGGTAATGATCGACTTTGATGGACTTGCTCATTCCATCAGTACAACAATCAGGGACAATTTGGGGGTATCTGTGATGGAGAATACCATCTGCATCCAGAGAAAGAAATATGGAATTTGAACAAAGACCAAAGACTATTACCTTTAAATTAGGAAAAAAACTCCATTATCTTATTATATAATTTCGCTATCTCATACTTTATTTTTCTTCCTTAAGGATATGATCTCTCTCTCATCACATTCAACTGAGATAAATGTATACCACAGAAACAATGTAAAGAATGCCTTCTGAGGGGGGTGGGGAGAAGGAAGCAAGAATGGGGGAAAAATTGTAAAACTCAAAATAAATAGAATTTTTCTTAAAAAAAAAAAGAAAATTGATTGGCCTACCAGTACTTGACTAGAGAGATTGTGTCATAAGTTTGGAATAGAAATAAATATTTTTTTTTACTTTTAAGAGCACCTATATGTACTTTTCATGGCCTTTAAAAAATTAATCTGTGCCTTTATGCAAAACAAAAACAAAAACAGCTCTTCTTCATTGAACAAATTTTCAAAAAGAAAAAATAATCCCTGAAAGGTAAAATACTTAGTACACAGGTGCATAAGCCAACAAAATAAATTCCCATATTGCTTATGTCCAAAAATGTAGGTTTCTTTTGACATTTGCAATTCTCTGTTGGGAGAGGAGTGACTTTGGACTTATGGTTTATCAAAAGTTCATGGTCTTTCAAAATGTTTTTTTTTCTAGAATGTTGGTATCATTGTTGAAATCATGACCATGGTACTGCTTGCTTCATTCTGCATCATTTCATAAAGGTCCTCCCAGAGTTCTCTAAAACTGTCCATTTCTTACAGCACATTACATTTATAGACCACAATGGGGAACAACACCTTGGTTTCTAATTTTTGCTATAAATATTTTTGTCTATATAGATCCTTTCCCCCTTTTTTTCTGCTTTCTTTAGGCTGAGTAGTTAGGATATCTTAAGATATAAGTATAGAGAAACCACCCCAAATGTTCACATGGTCCATTTGTGCCCCACCTTTGGCAGAGCATCCAAGCTCCTATTGGTCTGATCGGTCACAGCTGGACACACTGGAACCTGACTCTAACAGAAGTGATGTCATTTTGGTCCTCTTTGAGCACAAAGGACAACAACCAACCAATCAAGTATATCTTTGGTAATTAGACTAGAAGTCTAGCAGTGGGTGTAGATAGGTGAAAGGCAGTCATCATTTGATAACTTTTGGGGCATGGTCCCAAACAATTCAGAATAGACTAATTCACAGCCCCAACAACGGTGCACTGACAGATATATTTTCTTACACCTGTCAACTATCATTTTCCCTTTTTGTCATCTTTTGCCAAACTGATAGATGAGAGATTGAACCTTAAAATTGTTTTAACTTTACTGTTGTGTCACTTCAGCTATGTCTAATTCTTTATGACCCTATTTAGGGTTTTCTTGCGAGAGACACCAGAGTGGTTTGTCATTTCCTTACCCAGATTATTTTACAGATGAAGAAACTGTGGCAAATAAGATAAAGTGACTTGACCAGGGTCACACACAGCTAAGTGTCAGATGCAAACGCAGACAGATGAATTTTCATAATTTCAAGCCCAGTACTAAAAAAAAAAAGTTTATGTCATTCACTGAAATGACTAGCTTCAAGTGCAGGAGAGCTATCCTGATTCCCCTCTTCCAGTTTCTGGTACTTCCCCCTTTCCTTTCAGTTTTGATGTATGTATTTTTCATTTGTTTATCTGCTCACACGTTGAATTTTCCCCCCTCCTTCCCAGTGTTTTTGTCTTTGCTTTCCCAGTGCTTAGTAAAAGACCTGGAGATTGTAGACACTTAGAAATTTTGCCTAAATTTCATTGACTTGAATAAGAACTTCCAAGGGTTGCGGATAAACAAGGATTACAGCTCCGCCATCTCAATCGAAAGCATTTATCGAGTGAAATGCCTTAATGTTTAGCAAGTCCTTCTTCTTAACTTTTTTTGTTTCTCGTGGTTTTCCCTTTAATTCTGAGTCTTCTTTCACAACTTGACTAATATGGAAATGTGTGCAACATGATTGTGTACATATAACCTATAGCTGATGACTTGCTATCTTAGGATGGGGGACAGAAAGGGTGAGAGGGAGAGAAGCTTTAGAAAACTGACTGTTAAAAACTATACATATAATTGTAAAAATAAAATATATATGCCAGTTAACTAAGCTCTGCTTTTTTTCTCTGTATTTTAATATGTTATGACATGATTTGGATATGTATATATACATATGAAAACCATAAAATGTTTAGAAAGTCCTTTACACATATTATTTATCTCATTCTTACAATAATCCTGGGCAATAAGAGCTATTATTACTGCCTTTTTACAGATGAGGAAACTAAGGCAGACAGAAATGAGATAAGTGCCACTATTAACTCTATTTTACAGTTGAGGAAACTGAGACAGACAGAAGTAAAGTGTGATAACCTGGGGTCAATGAGCTAATTAGTGTCAGAGACTGGTGTTGAACTTGATTCTTCCTTCCTCTATGTCCAATACTCTATCTAAAAAATTATACTTTCTTAAATTTTATTGGAACTTTTGTCTTTATGTCACAGTCATTTCAGAAAAGATGAGGATGGAGAATAAAACAAATAATATGATTCTCTATCATATCTTATATAGCACATGCACTCTACACTGGCGCTCCTCCATCTTACTCCTGAGTAGAAAAAAATGAATGACTCATGTCTTGACAAAACTAAGAATTTTTTTGGGGGGGCGGGATTTATCATAATGATCCTC
The DNA here is from genome assembly GCF_037893015.1 of Macrotis lagotis. Lineage (NCBI taxonomy): Eukaryota > Metazoa > Chordata > Mammalia > Peramelemorphia > Peramelidae > Macrotis > Macrotis lagotis. The sequence continues at coordinate 177,748,258 of NC_133665.1, forward strand.
CATTGCTAAGAGTAAATAGTGTTTCCTACTGGGTCTATATCCTGAAGAAATGATAAAAAGGATAAAAACATCACTTGTCCAAAAATATTCATAGCAGCTCTGTTTGTGGTGGCAAAGAATTGAAAATTAAGTAAAAGTCCTTCAATTGGGGAATGGATTAACAAACTCTGGTATAGGTATGTCATGGAACACTATTGTTCTATTAGAAACTAGGAGGGATGGGAATTCAGGGAAGCCTGGAGGGATTTGCATGAACTGATGCTGTGTGAGATGAGTAGAACCAGAAAACCACTGTACACCCTAACAGCAACATGGGAGTGATGTTCAACCTTGAAAGAGTCGCTCATTCCATCAGTGCAACAATCAGGGACAATTTGGGGCTGTCTGCAATGGAGAATACCATCTGTGTCCAGAGAAAGAACTGTGGCAGGGCAGCTAGGTGGCACAGTGGATAGAGCACTGGCCCTGGAGTCAGGAGGACCTGAGTTCAAATCCAACCTCAGACCCTTAATAATTACCTAGCTGTGTGGCCTTGGGCAAGCCACTTAACCCCACTGCCTTGAAAAATCTAAAAAAAAAAAAAAAAAAAAAAAAGAAAGAACTGTGGCATTTGAACAAAGACCAAGGACTATTACCTTAAATTTAGAAAAAAAAACCCCTGCTATCTTATTGTCTGATCTTGCTATCTCTTATAATTTATATTTCTTCCTTAAGGATATGATTTCTCTCTCATCACATTCAATTTGGATCAGTGTAGACCATGGAAACAATGTAAGGACTGGAAAATTGCCTTCTGTGGGGGGTGGGGGAGGGAAGTAAGATTAGGGAAAAATTGTAAAACTCAAAATAAATAAAATCTTCTTTAAAAAAGTAATAGTGTTTCCTTGAACTTTTTGTTCTCCTTAAGGCTACATAATCTTCCAAAAGGGAAGGTATCTATTTGCTGCAATTTGATTTTCTGTTCTTAAAAGTAGAGATTTAGAAGTGGAGAAATAAGGGTTACAGAAAACCTCCACTTGAGAGGAATGTGAAGTAACAGTAAGACCCAGGAAGCTGGATGAGATAGTCCCACAGAAGGGATGCATAGCAGAGCTATGATAAAGGGCTTAATAGGGTTTGTATGAGGGACGCTAATTGGAGGCAGAATTCGCCGAGGAGAGGCGTTGATAACCCCAGTGAGGTGAGGAGGTAAGGATGCTCCGGAGGTTTTGTATCCTTGAAAACCAAACCTTTTTGGGGGATCTCAAAAGGGAAAATAGATCCATGAAATAGCCCCCAGAGAGAACTGTTATTGTATCTCTCCTCTGTAGTCTTAAGTGTTTCCAGAAAACTCCCCAACATTCTTATCACTTGTCTTGAGAGGGAATGCATTACATGGTTTCCATGAGCTATGTTTATAGAGCTGGGGGAGAGGAGTGGGGAATATATATGGCAAGAAATTAGCATATTGGATTCTGACTGATTTTTTAAAAATGTTTCAGGAAGTTTTTGTTTTTGAACTCTTCCCCAAATGAAGTTGTGGTGGCTTGCAGGGAGTCAGCAGCAGGGTCCCTTGAGATGGGGTTTGAAGATACGGATTGCCTGGGATATGGAGTCAAGGGAGTTGACTTCTTAATAAGGGGTGACTTTGGGGCCTGCTCTGTAACAACAATAAAGGTGGGGTTGCCCTTGCAGCTAGTAATTTATATTTCTGGGAGCCAACTTCATGACCTTGGTATAGAGAGAACTGGACCTGGAGTATAGAAGACTGGAGTTCAAATCCAGCTTGGACACTTCTTAGCTGTGTGACCTTGGGCAAGTCACTTAACCCCTCTCTCATTTCCTCATTTGGAAAATGATAGGATTGAATTGGATGATGTTGAGACCTTTTCCAGGTCTAGATACATGGGGCTATGAGGTCGCCAGGAATCCTTCAGCCTCTCCTTTCCTAGATTCTAAACAAATATCAATCACCCCCTCTGTGCCTCGCTTTCCCATCTGTTCAAGAAAATGATAGTAGAGAACATGGTAACTCACTGCTCTATTACCCTTTGAAGACTAGCAAAAGCCCTTCACATTCTTTGTTGTGGCTGTTTTTTACATTGAAACAGTGCTTTGAGGCAGATGCTAAAATCATTCCCCTCTTCCACATGAAGGTGTTCAGAGTCAGAGAGACTAAATATATGAAGTAGGATTTGAATCCATGGCTCACACTGCCTTTCCATTGGGTGGGAAGGACAGTCTGAACCAAGACATCCGAGAGTTGTACCATGACACCATCTATCATGTACCAGTAGGAAGCCCTCAAAGATAGGAAGGGGGATTGGCATAACCCAAGGGGTCATTTAATATCATTCCAAAGCCCTTAAATAAACTATAGAAAGTGGAGACATTTTCTGTTGGGACAACGATGGACAGGCCTCACCGGTGACTGAACACTCCTCTTTGACCTTTCCTTCCTTAGGGGACAAACCTTGGTTTAGGTGAGATCTGAGTCTCTCTCCCTCTCTCTCTCTCTCTCTCTCTCTCTCTCTCTCTCTCTGTCTCTCTGTCTCTCTGTCTCTCTGTCTGTCTCTCTCTGCCTTCAGCAGAGGGAAGATTAGGCCCAGGTCTACTAATTACTATTTAAGCAGTCACTAATGTTGCAATGGGTTTGTCAATCAAAATCGAGTTACCGGTGGATTCAAAGTTTTCACAATCTCAGAAGAAAAAAAAAAAGACTGTGTCTGAGCTGATCCAATTTCTTGAGAGGATTAAAGAAGGAATCAAATCGGCCTCCTGATCTTTGCAGCCATGCCACCCCGCTATGGCACCAGCAAGGAGAGAGGTAGAATTGGAAGAGTGCCACACATGATTTTAGAAGCAATTTAAACAGCAGCTGGAGAGTGAGAGTCAAGAGAATGGCAAGGGGACATAAGGTCTGAGAGTCCTTGGCTAGGAGTTTTATCATTGTAATCTGTATTGTGTGGTTTAGTCTTTTGGCCCTTTCTCCTTGGTGTTTTCTTGGCAGAGATACTAGAGTGGCTTGCTGTTTCCTTCTTCAACCCAATTAATAGATGAGGAAACTGAGGCAAATAGGGTGAAGCGACTTGTTCAGAGTCATACAGCTTATAAGTGTCTGAGGTCAGATTTGAAATCAGGTCTTCCTAACTCCAAACCTGGTGCTCTATCTGTTGTACCACCTAGCTGCCTTCTATCATCTATGGGTGAGAGCTCACTGGGCCACCAGCCACAGTGAAGGCATCATTTCAGTGATGAACCCAAGCAATAGCTGCTGGCATGGTCACCCATCTCTTTGATATTTTCTTTGTATTCTCCTCACTTAGCAAGAGCTTGAGAAATTTTTCAGTAATGTCTGACTCTTCATGCCCCTATTTGGGATTTCCTTGGATACTGGAATGATATCCCATTTCCTTTTCCAACTTATTTTATAGATGAGGAAATTGAGGCAAACAGGATTGCATGACTTGTCCAGGGTCACACAAGCTAGCAAGGGTCTGAGGTCAAGATCTGCTCAGGAAGCTGAGTCTTCACAGCTCCCGGCCTGGTGCTCTATCCATTGAACCACCCAGCTACCTTCACTTCATTAATGCTTGTTGACTAACACTCAAGGTGTCAGACACTGGTATAAAAAGAAAAAATGAAGCAATCTTTGCTCTCAAGGATCTTATATTTTAATGCAATAATCATTGTAAGCATTTGGTGGTACCCCTTAATAATAATAGTAATAATGATGATGACTACCTCAAGTTCAATATAGTTTTTGCTTGATAACCCTTACATTATAGTTCAGAAGCCCCTACTGATTTGTTTACCTTTCAGCCAGAGGACACAATTGACTTATACCAAAGGCATTTAAATAAAATACCATAATAAGAAAAATGACATTGCATCTTCCCCGTAAACATGAGGCCCATTTTTCCCAAATTCTACCCAGAATCTGAGGGGAGTGGATACATATAAATGATGCCAGTGGAGAGAACATATTTCTAAGGGATATGGGGGGTGGGGTGGTCAAGACATGCTTATGAGGATAGGCAGCTTCCTCTTCTGATGCTGAGAGGCCACTCGTGCCTTGGTGCTTCTCCCACTGATCTTGGCCTCAATAGGCTGGATGTTTCTCCTTTGGCTACTGCCAGATGTTGGCTGCAGTTTCCACTGCCTCCGTTTCTGGCTCAACTGAAGTCCTTAACTGGGTCTTGTTATATTCTTTTAGAAGAAGTCAGGACCTCTACCCCAGGACTAGCAGGACCCCTTCCTGTTTCTTCAGTCTTGGCTCTGAGTCCTCTCATCTCCTGGGATACAAATACAAAGGAAAAAATAATCAGCACTCCCAAGGAGGTTATATCCAATGGATATTAGAATAAAGGGTCAAGGTTTAAGGGTCTTTATAGTAGCCCAGTGAGAAACTCTTCACTATGTCTCCTGTGACTTTATGAAAGTCCTGTTCCTTGTCTGGGACTGAGTTTCTTCATCTGTAAATAAAGAGGACTGGACAAAACTTATTCCTCAAAGTCTTCCTAGTACTAAGAGTGTGTGATACTAGGACTTGGTTACTTAAGTCGCCAAACCAGTTTTACCAATGCCATTATCGCCTGTTGTTAGCTCTGATCCTCTCCTATCATTTGTCCCCTTTAAGAAGGAAAGACTAACAATCCTTTCTTTTTAAGTTTTTTCAAGGCAATGGGGTTCAAGTGGCTTGTCCAAGGCCACACAGCTAGGTAATTATTGAGTGTCTGAGGCTGGATTTGAACTCAGATACTCCTGATTCCAGGGCTGGTGCTCTATCCACTGTACCACCTAGCCACCCCAACAACAATCTTTGATAGTTTTCCAATCTATCTGGGTCCCATATGAACTGATATATATATATGTATGTATGTATGTATGTATAATTATATATATAAAACATTCATATATATATATATATATGAAAGTATGTGTGTATACGTGTGTGTTTGTGTCTATTAATTCAGTATCAAAAACAAACATTCTGCCAGGTGAGCATAAAATATGCCAGCTCCAATGACAATAAACCTTTTTTCACAAATGGACATTAGAGTCGACAGCTTTGACAGAGAGAGAATGGTACACTAAAAAGTAACTTAACCTCAAATGGTGTTATGCTATGTTAACCAATGGCATGGAGCAGAGTCCTGCTGGCAGCCCCCAGAGGTGAGCCCAAGGGGCTCATGCAGTGGCCCCAAGATCCTGAGAGAAGTGAATGACCTTATTCATTCGTTGCTACCTGGGTTGTGTTTTATTTTTGGATCTGACCCACCAGTTGCCTGGCTTTTGCTTTAAAGGAATGGAAACCATATACAAAGAAGCTCACTCACCTCCCACATGTTTATTTTTGGTTTGATTCGGTTTGTTTGAGATTGGATGATAGAAGAGAAACATGGACTAGTCATCAGTCTCAATAGCTGCACCTTTGACCGGGCTCCCTTTGGATGAACGAGAAGGCAATGGGGACGACTTCAACCTCTGAGGTGCCTGGGGGTGAAAACTGGGCAGAATCTAATGTCATGCCTCTCTTGTGTTTTGTTTCATCTTTGGTGAATGGGAAGAGAAAATGCTAGCTAAGGTGATATGCTTTTACCTGCAGGTAGAAAAAAGAAAGTGATCTGCTAGTTAGTAGTTAGTAACAGCACCACCACCACTATCCATCCCCCACTCCATTTTTGCAGATGAGGAAGATGAGTTAAAGGATTCATTGGAAGTTAGAGGATTCAGGCCTAGAATTCTTTCCATTATACTATTTCTTATCTTGCTTTTTGAATAACCAGTGCAGATCCCAGGGGATCTGAGGATAGCATATTTGGAAATGGAAGGGACTCTTCAAGTTGACACCACCACTGGACTGCTCACCCATTTTCCAGGGAGCATCCTCATCCCTTCTGATGGTGAGTGGAAGCCGCCTACCTCTAATATTTGTGTCACAAAGTGCTGTGAGCTTCCCCTAATTCTCGCTCTTTTATGGGTCGGAATACTTTCCAAATCATAGGTCACAAGCTCCTGCTTCTGTGGTTTAGTTTTCCAGCTTGCAGATGACAAAGTCAGGTCATAACAAAGGCCCCTTAATCAAATATCGGTGTAAATAAAGAACTCCCATAACACAGGCATCCACACAACTTGAGCTTCTGATGCCACAGAACCTTGTTGACTCAGTGGAAAGAATCAACCTTTAAAGCAATTGTGTGTAAGAAGAATACACATCTGTGTGAGAAGATGCACCCACCAAGAAGATGCATGATCAAGACTAATCTGCAAAGGTCAACAAATGATGGCTAGCACCAAGGTGCGAATATTTTCAACTCAAGGCATTGTGCTAATAATAGCAACTATCTCCAAAGATTGTTGTGAGGATCAGGAGAGATTATATTTATGAAGTGTTTTGCAAATCTTAATGTGCTATATTAATAACACTAGCTGTTGGGTGGCTCCCAGCCAGACTTTCTCTCATAAAGCATTGCTCTTTGCTGCTTCCCACCTAGCATGGTTTGCCATTGCTCTCTGCCAGGTTTTGCTTTCCACTCCTGTTAGTTGATAACTTAACTAGACCAATTTTAGAAGAGGAAATCAGGTTTTTAATGAACCGCTTGGTTAAAAAAAAAAAAAAAGTAACCGGACGACACAGATTCACAATTGAATTTTTCCAGAATTTCAAAACAAATCATTCCTGCTACCCAGTTTCTAAACATAATAAGAGATGTTGGGCTAGCCATTTATTTCTGTAAGGTTACATTGGTTTTCATTCCAAAACTTGATAAAAATAATCCTGATAAAGAGAATTATCACTTAATCTCATTATTTAAAATTGAATCAAAATAACAAAGTGTAACAGAATAAAATATGGAAATATGTCAAAGAATTGACCACAAGCAAATTAAATTCAAGATCAATGTTAGGAAACCATGTATGGAATAAGTGGCGCATGACAAAAGAGCTAATGGAAAGAATGCTAATTTAAGCAAGGTAAATGAATTCAATAAATTCAACAAACATTTGAGAGCCTGCTATATACAAAGTATTGACCTAGGCTCTGGAAATAAAAAAAAATTTAAAAATGTTTTATTTATTTCATTAGATATTTCCCGATTATATATAAAATATTTTAACAATCATTTTTAAAAATTTGAGTTCCGAATTATCCCCCTCTTTCCTACTCCTTTCTCCACCTTAAGAACATAAGCAATTTGATATCTTGTTAACATGCAAGACATATTTCCATATTAGCCATGTGGCAAATAACAGACAAAAACTGAAAGAACAATAAAGTTTTTTTTAAAAAGTATGTTTCCATCTGCAGAGTTTATCAGTTCTGTCTCTGGAAGCAGATAGCATTCTTCAATATAGGACTTTTGGAATTGTCTCAAATCATTGTTTTGATCAGGGTAGCTAAGTCTTTCACAGTTCATTGTACAATATTGTTGTTTCTATGTGCAACATTCTCCTGATACTGCTCACTTCACTTTGCATCAGTTTGTATAAGTCTTCCCAGTTTTTTCTGAAACTATCTTGTTTGTCTTTTTTTATATACCACAAGAGTATTCATTCACAATCATATGACACAACTTGTCCAGCCATTCTGGGGATAAATATTTTTAAAAAGGATATAGTATCTGCTTTCAAGGACCTTACAAATTTATTGGGGAAAGAAGTAAAGAAGTAAAGAAGTCAATAAATACAGTCTGTGCAAAGTAGGGGACTAGGGAGTTGAATTTAGATGAACACTCACTGAAAAACTTCCTCTATTGCTGCAGGTCAGCGGCTCTGGGTGAAATTCAGAGTCCTTAAGAGTCACTCTCAAAGCACTGAAAGGTTAGGGACTTGCTGTCCAGAACCAGACTTGAAGGTGGTTCTTCCGGGCTCCAGGCTAACTTTTCAGCTACTACTCCATGTTGCCTCTTAAATAAAAAATAGAATCCAAAGCAATTTCCACAGAAAGGGAGTGATGATAAGATGGAGTGTAGGAATTCCAGAAGCTAAGGATCTTTTGAGGAGGAGATGAGGAAGGAGAATGTTCCAGAAGTGGGAAACCATTAGTACAAAGTCAAGCAGGCAGGAGATGGAATACCATTTACAGAGATAGAAGATGAACCATGTCCACATTTATAGATACTCTTAATTACTAAGAAAAAGTGATTGAAAAAGAAAAACCATTTCAATAATAAAAAGTTTTCTTGTCAATAAAACATTTTGGATATTAACTTACTAAGACACAAATGAGATCTTTATAAAGATAACTAAAAATGTTTTGACAGAAGATCAAATGAAGCAACATCCTTTGACATGACTTCAATGACCCATTAGAGTCAAAATGTCAATATTTCCCCAATTAATTAATATATCTTGAACAATACCAATCAAACTGTCAATAAATTACTATATGAAACTGGATAAAATGTACTTTATGTGGAAATGAAAATATAGAAAATAGCAAGAGAAACTATGGAAAAACAAGTGGGTGAAGGCAGCCTCGTCTTGTCAGACTTCAAAAGTGATTACAAAGCAGTTAATATCCAGACTATCATATCCTAAGCCAAAAAAGAAAAAAAAAATGGAGGCAATGAAGCAACATGAATTTGAGAAACAGAAGCATAAATAAAAATAAATAAAGTATAAATAGAAGCATAAAAAGATTTATATATAGAAATGTTTAAATATTAAACATTAGGGAAAGAAATTATTAGTCAAAAAATCTAGATCAGAATTTTATTTAATTTAATTCAGTCAATTATTTAATGATGATGATGTTAATGATGATGATGACAATGATGTTGCCCATGAAGATAATGGTGGTGGTGGTGGTGGTGGTGGTGGTGATGGTGGTGATGGTGGTGGTGACAATGATGGTGATTGACAGCTAGCATTTTTGTAAATAAATCACTATCACTTTAAAGTTTGCAAACTACATACAAATATGACCTCTCCAACTGGGTATTCTTCTGCCCCTCTCAGCTCACCACAACTTTTTTCTCCAGAGGCTCCCTTGGAACCTGTTAACTTCACTTTCTATTCATCCAGTTGTTCATAAGCTCTTTGAGAGCAGGCACTGTTTTGATTTTGCCTTCATCACCCCCAGCCTGGAGCATGGAATTTAGTATCTACTTAAAAGCTTTTTGATGGAATTGAATTAGTTGATCCTGTTGGGAACAGGAATCAAACAGAGAAACCAGTGGAAGTGGAGGCAGAAGATCAGTTAGGAGACTACTATAATAACCCAGGTAAGGATGAGTTGAAAAGGGCTGGAACTAGGCAGGTAGTAGCTGGAATAGAGAAGACTGGACATGTAAGAGATAATTCAAAGGAGGATATGAGGACTTGATGATAGATCAAATCTAGGGGATTAAGTAAAGACATAGTCATGTCCTGCAGCTCCTTTTCCAAAAGAAAGCACCTCCTCTGTCACCATCCTGCATCCCCCTCTATCTTGAAATTGCCTTCCTTCCTACAATAATAATCACAACATTCATGAAGAAAAGCTAAAAGGCCACAATAACCAGTTCATATATATATATGTATATATATATATGTATGTATATATATATATATATATATATCAATTAAAGTTCAAATTAAACAATTAAAATTAAAATATTAATTCTTTCTTTTTTGGGGGGAGAGGGGAAGATAGGGAAGGAAATGACTATGATGTAATTAGATAGAAACTCCCTCCACCAATGTGATCAACAAGTCATTTGCAAGAATTTCCTTGGGAACTTGTCCATTGTCACACAGTAGTATATCAGAGATGACATAAATTCATGGCTTTCTGATCTAAAGGCTGGTCATCAGATCCCTAGGCTATGGTATTTCTCTTCTTTCTGTTAATAATCAGGGAACCACAAACATAGAAAGTGGCTTGTACCACCCTCTACTATTGTTCCATTAAATAGTTTTGCCAAACCATTTTCATGTTCCTTTTGGGGTATTTGGTTTGCTTGTTTGTTTGCTTGCTTTTGAGGGGCCATAGGGCGCTAGCTGGGATGTATCTGTTTTATTCAAACAAAATGTATCCATAGAGGGAAAAAAAGGTCTCATGGCCATTGGTCATCACATGGAAGCATCTGTTGAGGAAGCACTTTGGGGAGGACTTGACTCAGGTAGGAGAGTAACCAAGGGCTAATCAATTAATTATTTTTAGGTCTCCACTAAGTAGAAGGTTAGGGACTAGGAATACTGATTAAATTCCTATGAAATTCCTATGGACAAGAAACTTAAATTCCAGTGGGAGAAACAAAATGGATCCTCTGAGGTGTCAGACAAGGCTGTTCCTACTAATGGTTTAAGAACAAATGGAACATTTCCTTTAATGAGATCAATTTAGGCTTTGTTTCATTGCCATCCCACTCTTTTCTCTCCTTTCTGTGAGATCCATAAAGATTTTTTTTTTTAGTTTTTGCAAGGCAAATGGGGTTAAGTGGCTTGCCCGAGGCCACACAGCTAGGTAATCATTAAATGTCTGAGACCGGATTTGAACCCAGGTACTCCTGACTCCAGGGCCGGTGCTCTATCCACTGTGCAACCTAACCACCCCAAGATCCAGAAAGATTAAAGAGACAGATCTCAGAAAAGACCATTTTATAAAGGCCACACATGGGGAGCCTACATGGACTTTTAAAATCCAGTTCATCGTTTCCAAAAACAGAAACTAATGTGATTTATTGCAGAATAATTCTTCATTAAAAAACAGGATTCTGTAGAGTAATTTCCTCTTTTAATACTCAACTGGAAAAATTATGGTATCTTTCTACCATCTCTGATATAGCTTATTTTCAGCCAAGTATATTTGGCTCTGAGAGCAGCCAAGATTTCTTCTCTGGTTTGGCTCAGGGAGTAGCAGAGGGGCCTTTAAAACCTCATTTGTTGAAATGTATCCTTCCTGAACAGATGAAGGAGGATTTTGCCAGAGGCTGGGGCTAGGAGAGTGGGAAGGAAGATGCTAGATCCCTTTATTCCAATTCTCAGGAGAATGGAAGCTCTTGAGGGCAGGAAACAGTTTCACTTTTGTCTTTGAACCCACAATACTTGTTGAACCAAATTCGATGGAAGTGAATTGAATCAAAGTGAATCTCCAGGTCCTACCTATGTTCAGATGACCACAGGATTTGGAGGGACTGGAACCCTTGGGAGGACTTTTTACTGTTTTGGTTTATTGGCCTACCTAGGAAATCTGGGAACTTCACTCTATGCAAGAACACAACGTGCAAAGTCCAAAGAAGAAAGATCTTAACTTATAGGTAAAATAAAACTCAAACCCAATAGAAGCCAATATTGAACTCATGGAAAGAGGAACAATCTGGCAGGGCAGATCTTACCCAAAAGGCATGCATAGCTCCAGCCACTTGCAACATTGCTCCTCCCAATGCTGGCTGCCTCAGCTGGTGCGGGACTTGCCTAGTTTTCATACTTTGGTACTTCTGTTCTTTCTCTTTATTCCATCATTCTTCCATCTCAGTGTCCCATAGCTCCTCATAGATATTAGGCTAGAGTTGCCACTGTACCTGCCCACAGACTCCTTTATTATGCGCAGTGTAACTCAATTGAGTCCAATCCAATAAACATATATTAGGTGCCTACTGGGTCCTATAGGGTAAGGTGCTTCAGACACAAAGACCAATAACTCTCTGTTCTCTACCTCTCAGCCACTGAAAATTTGGACTCTGCTGCCCCCCCATGAGACTTTAGCCTTATATTGGCAGAAATCAAGCATTATTTTCCATGCCAATCTCCTCTGCTTTCTCTCTACTCTCCCTTTCCAGATCTCCTCCTGTACCATCTTCTTCCAATGATGGATCCTTGAGGATAGGTTTGTTGTGTTTTCTTGTATTTATATTCCCTAGCACTCAGCACAGTAAGACTTAATGTTATCTATCACTCCATCCATCCTGGGCAAGGGGGATTGAAGGAATCAAAAGTAGGAGAGCCTTCCTTCCTTCAAGCCCTGTCCTTGGTTTTGGATACTGGGTCCAACACCTTCATCTTACAGATCAAGAGCCCAAGACCCCAAAGTGGTGAGCTGCCCAAGGTTCAATAGGTAGAAAGTGACTGGGGCCGGGTGGGGGTGGGGATCCACTCTGGTGCCTCTAAGGAAAAAAATGGGGTTGAACTTCTGGGAAGAGTTGCTGTTAAGACACCCCTTACTACATTTCCTGCTTCTTAAATTCACCTCTCACCAGAGCAGAAAGATATTTAAAATCAGAATATTTCCTCCTGTGTCAGTGGTGTCAGTGTATGCTTTTCAAGCAAGGAATTTATTGGAAAACTCCACATCTGTGCTCCCCCAAACACCCCAAAGTTCCAATCAGTTGCTTAGTAATGAACACCAGAGCAGAAGCAAGATGGCAACCCCTGGATTGACTTTGATGCAGAATCTCCTGGCAGGCATGTAATATAATTAGCATCAAGGTTGAAAGCTGGGACAGAGGAAGAAGAGAAGCGGTTCTTTCTCCAGTTCTCCTGCAGCAGGGCTGGGGGAGGAGGCGGGAGCATCCTTATCACATCAGCCCTTTCGGGTCCCAAGCAGCTGCTCCGGGCTCAGTCCTCTGGCCTGCCCGAACACCAACAGCCGATAAAAGCCCCTGCCACATTCTCTTCTCCTGTACTCAACAGAGGGTCCTTGTGCCCTCTGACCACTGTCCCTAGGAAACCAGAAGCCATTGGCACATTTAGATGACAGGGAAGGCCGAGAAATACTCTTAATGGGGAGGCGGATGAGAACCTCAAGTTCCCCTAGAGAGGCAGGCACAAGAACCACCCCCAGTGAGTTCAGACCCTAGGCCAGGCCCATGGTGTTCCTCCCCTGAGTGTTCCAACATTTTTACACAGATGACATCAAATTAAAACCAACTTGGGCAGACATGGAGAGGGAAAGAAGGTCCAAAACTAATTTCTTTCTGTCTACAAAACTAGCTTCTTTCCACATGAAGCCTGGGGGATGGTGAAGGAAGAAGGCAGAGCAAGAGAAGGAGGCCAGGCTCCTCTCCCTTTTCCTGGCTAACTAAAGATGGTGCTTGTGTGGGATAAGCAGGACCCCAGGGCCCGTGCTTATAAGTCATAGTTAGACCTGTTAACCAAGACATTCAGAAGCTACATGGACATAAGAAGGGTGGTCTGGCTTTTCCCCAGAACATCAGTTCAATTGGCAGGATTATAGGATCCTAGATTAGTTTCAGAAGGGCCCGCCTCAATTTACCAGTGAGGAGACCATGGCCCAGAGCGGTTCAAAATCTGCCCCCAAATTCACACAGGTAATATTAGTGGTCTTGAAACCACAACCTCTCTAGCAAAACCTTCCTTCCTTTGGACCCTGGCAGGAACCATCTGGTGACGGACACAGGGAGCTTGGGCAGCCTCTCTGAATGATTTGGGTCTAACAATCCACCCTTTCCTGCTCTTGGGGATTAGATAAGGCAGAGACAACCATCAGAGGTCATTGGCTACCTCCTAACTCCCTGGCCCTATGCTAGTGTGGCTAAATTCCATTTGTTTGGGAGGAAAACTCATCTGTGGTTAGGTCAGACTTCAACGTTTCTTGGTTCTGATTGTTTGGAGAGTTAAACAGTTTGATGAAGTGAAGCGGGCTAGCCTTGGATTCTGGAAGACCTGGGTTTGAATACTGCCTTTGACACATTCTTACACACTGCCCCAGGCAACTCTGACATTACCAAGGAATGGTTGAGCTGCACTAATAGAGGGGGTTTCCCACACTGGGAATTCCCTTCACCTGGATGACCCAGGTCCAAATCCCTCCCTCCATCCGAAATGAGACTTCCCATTGAATAGATTGGTTTTAGTTCAGAATAGATTAGAAACAATTCCAGACAGAAGGGTACAGTATTGGGACTAGAGTTAGGAAGACCCAGGAAGAGGAAGCAGCACAATGGAAAGAAGGCTGATGTGAAGTTTAAGGACCTCAGTTCAAGTCATCCAAACTCGTCCACTCCCTCTCTGACACTGGATAAATCACTCAGCCTCTCTGAGACTTAGCTACTTAGGTATGGCCCATTGTCATCTTCAGTGGCTTAATTCATCAAAATCATAGTTCTAGACATATTGTACATCAGAAATAGACTTCCAAAACTGGGGAAAATGAAGTTAGAAACAATCTCTACCTTTGTGACCCTGACAGGCCACTACATCTCTTTGGTTGTTTCCTTATATAAAGGACTTGGATTAGAGGGTTGCCAGACTTGCCACGCACACCAGCTGTGCCCTTGACTGAATTACTTAAACTCTCAGTCTCAGTTTATTCAGCTGTAAAATGGGAATAAGAATGGTACTCACCTCATAGGGCTGTGAAGACAAATGAGGTACCATAAGTAAGGGAGTTTGCAAACTTTAAACTCTGTGTGTGTGTGTGTGTGTGTGTGTGTGTGTGTGTGTGTGTGAACCATTATCATCATTGTTGATTCAAAGACCTTCATCTCTTCACCTGCATTTTCCCTTCCTCCATGAGGATCAGTGTATAAGGCCCCTTTCTCAGGTAGGGGGTGTTTGTGCATGCTTACATCCAGACCTACTGTTCACATTGATTTGACCCAAGAAGCTTATTGGGCAGGCAGGTCAGATAGCTCTCTGACTCATTCCAACCAGACAGGCAGAGAAGTCCATTGGGTTTTATGTGTAAACAACAGTCCTAATTTCCTATGCACACACGTTGCCAGATAGCCAATTTATACAAGAATAGTGTTTTCATTTAATTGAAAGCATAACTTTGCCTGGGAGAGCAAAGGCAGGACAAAGAGAGAAGAGGAGTGGAGAGAGACAAGAGATAGAGAAACAGTCAAAGACAGAGAGACAAAGACAGACAGAGAAAGAGAAAGGACAGAGAGAGAAAGGGAGGGATGGAGAGATAGAGCAGAGTCAGAGACAGAGAGACAGAGTCATAGAGAGGAAGGGGAAGAGAGTGGGCCACCAATCTACTGTCTAATAGTAATGATTTCAGGTCCTTAGCTGCCCAGGGAAGAGCTAATCCTGGTGAGCTTTGGTTGAAAAGGAAGGTATTCTCTTACTACCTCTAAAATTCACTCAGCCTTCCTGAGCCCCTCCTCTTCCCATAAGTTCATAGACTCTTAGTCTATCAAAAAGGAGACCTTGAGGAGATGATGCACTCTGCTCAGGGTGGGGAAGGGGACCTGTGTTTATATATTAAGCACTTACTATGTCTCAGGTCCTACACTGAGTGCTTTTATAAACATCACTTCATTTGATCCTTACCACAATCCTGGAAAGGAGGTGTTTATATTATTCTCATTTTATAATTGAGGAACTGAGACATACAAAAGTTAAATGGCTTGCCCAGGATCAACGATCTGGTGAGATCTGAATTCCGGACTCTGAACTGCCATTCTATCCACTCCAGCCAACAGGATTCAGATGCTTTGAATTTTCAACTTGATTTTGTCCAGTTTCTGTATCAAGTACAGCAAGCAGAAATGTGGGCTTTATACCTTTTTATCTGGACCCTGTACATACTGAGTTACATATCACTTCTCATGTACCCTTTCCATTTGGCCCATCCTCTCTGGCTGGATGACCACTTGTTGGGTGTAAAACCCAGTCTAGATAGCTGCTGAGATCCCTTCCTGAATTCTGGGACTCTGTGAAATAAACTTCTAGCACTATGGCATCACATCCACCCAGTATTTCACTGCAGGTGAGTTGGATGTATACCAGAGGTACAAGTATGGTTCAGCTTGAGGAAAACATAGTAATTCATTATATTTAAAACCAAAAAAACCCTCTCAAACTGTAAAATTATATCAAGGGATACCCCTTCGACAAAATGAAACATTCATCAATGCTGGTGTTATCCACAGCCCTGGGAGGTGGAATAAGGAGAGATCTCCTTCCAAAGACCCTGGCTCTGGTCTCCCAAGAACCTAGACTAAGTCCTGTGGAGCCTGAACCAATAGAAAGGGAATCTGACTTTTTTCCTTCAAATTTCTTGGCTCATTATGCCCCTGATAGAGAATCTTGAAGAAAATCTTTTTAAACTAAGTTTAAGTAGGGCTAATTTATGTGATCTCTCTAAAAAGAGAAATAGAATCCTTTATAAAAAATAATAGAATGTACAAAGTTGTGGCTAGCAGATGACATTCATTTCCTCTACTATATAACAAATGATAAAAAACCCAGGAAAAATAACTAAAACCGAAGCTATGACTCTTTCTCCCCTCATCTTTCCAGGGGTAAAGACTCTTAGGAGACTTGTAAAAAGATATTTCCCACTCAACTTGGATCTGAAAGAAACTCCATGGACTTATGGGTAAACAGATGAGGGCTTGTGCCTCCAGGTTCCAGGATGGTCCCATTGTGTCTCTCTATTCTTCGGGGGGCTGCCAAAGTACAAAAGGCAACTTCTGTTACAGTCAGCAGAACCCCCTACTTCTCATGCTTGCAGGGTGGCAGGCGGGTATTTATTCTAATCTGATAACCTTCTAGGACATAGATGAGGAAAGGAGCATCCAACTTCCCAAAAGGGGGAAATCCCAGTCTCCCTTGGAGAAGAGTGGCCCAGACTCTGTCTAGGTATGCTGCCTACCTTTGGCAAGGACCACTTTGGACAACCCATATTGACAATATGAGAACCCACAGCTATCCAGGGTTAATGTTCATGTAGGTTGACCCTTTCATCCAAGATGGTGGGACATGCTCAAGGTCAGAGGAGCTCATTAGGGGCAGTGCCAGGACCAGACTACAGGTCAGCTGACTTCTGGTCCAATCAAGGCTTTTATCATCTCTGTCGCATTGACTTCTCTTCTTCAAAATCAGTTAGGGCCCTTGAAGGGCTATAAGAGACAGAATATCCAGCAAGCAACATACTGTCCCTCCTCTAATCGACATGATCTAGAAACAGGGTCTTTTAAGTACATAGTTGGTGTTTAATAAAAACATCATTGATTTCAATTGCATTCAGCCAGTTATTGATTAAGCCCCCACCCTATACAATTTATGAGTTTATAGGACCTTAGAGCTCAAGAGGAAAGGAATTTCGGGGGTCACCAAATCCAACCCTATCATTTTATAGGTAAAGTTTAAATGACTTGAATGAGGTCACACAAGAACCCAAGGCAGGGTTTAGGGCTTGGTCTGCAGAGTACAGAGCATTACTCTCCTGTCCCCTCTGCTAGACCTACACAAGTTTCCCACTCAATGGAGAGCAATTAAAAGGGGCTCAGGATTTGGACTCTGAGGACCTGAGTTCATATCCCATTTATTACCTTAGACAAATAACTTTTAATGCCTTGGACCTCAGTTTTTCTATATTTGAAACAAGGTGGTTGGTGAGGTCCCGTCCAAATCAAAATCTCCAATTCTATGAATGTTATTGCTGGCTTAGTCTTATGAGAAGTGATAGAAAGGCACCAGCACCAGAGAACTCTGAGATGCCGCTTCTGCTCATCCAAATTTCCAGCAATTGAAATCATACCTAATTCCTGAGCATCATGGATCTTCAAGGTCACTCAGCAGTCTCTCTCCTTATTTTTACTATGGTGCCCGTTCACGAAGCCTAGTCTTTAAACTCTTCAGATTATAGAGCTCCAGCATTTAAGAGGATGAAAGTAACTTCCCTGTACCAGAAAAAGACCTTGTCCCGGGTCTATAAATGATTCATGGGAAGTATTATTACCCCAACATGTCTATGATCAATAGAAACAACTTAATTACGTTTGTAAATGCTGCCTATCTTCTCGGTCCAATGCTTTCTCTCCCCCCTACACCTGCAGGGACCAAAACAGATTAAATGGGCCTACTCAATACAGTCCATGAAATATTGATTAAAGATCTGGTTGAAATAAGTGTATTAATGTAGTCTCAGAGCACTCAAGTGAGTAAGAACACCCCGGGGGGAAACTCCTCTACAGAACAAGTGAGACCAAAATGGGATGCTTTGGAGGTGGTGAGAATGTAAGGGAGGGGCCAGATCCTTTTTGCGATGTCACACGGCTTCATGGGACTTCGGTGATAAAAGGCTGGCCCAAGAAGGGAGGTGGAGGAGTTGGGGGAGGGAAGGTAGAATTCTAAATAAACTGGAACAAAAGGTATGAATACTGACATGAGTCACCCTTTCTATGCATCATTTCATGTGCATCTCCCAATAGCCCTGTTGGATAGGTGGCAGTAGCCCCGTTTTACCAGCGAGATGACTGAAGCTCACAGAGAGGTCAAGTGATTGAGCAAGGTCATACAATAAATACATTAGTGCAAGTTAGTTGTGCTCTCCATTACGTCAGATTGTTTCTTAAATAGAACAGGATGCTTCCCTACATTCAGTTGAAATCAAGAAACCTCTCCCACCATCCCTTCCTCCAGAACCACTTGTTTTTTCACTCCTTGGAAGGAAAGATTCAAAATGGGTGAGTTGTTGAGAAAAGGTCACGGCTGAAAGGGGAAAATAAATTCCTTCTACATCTCGAAATATTATCCTATTGGAATTCTCTTCCTCTCTGCCTTCTTTCCTTTGGTGAATTCTTTGTGAAAATCCCCTTTGTGTTAGCAAGGGGTCCCAAAGTGGGCTCGGTCCTTTGTGTGAGAATACCTTGAGACCCCTCACTTGTCTCCAGTTCCTCGGGACAGTTACCTCCCCTGCCACCATGTGATGATCCCACTGGCTAGAACAAGGGCTGAAGGGATGCAAGCTTGGGTTGGCCAGGGAGCTTCAGGGAGACAACAAATCCTATAGATCCTGTGTGACCTCAGGCAAGTTGCTTCAAGTCTCTGAGCTTTAGTCTCAGATGATCCTCAGTCTTTCATTCCCTTGTCCTCTCCATTATGCTTAGATGATTTCACCACATACGTCTGTCTGTCCACAAAGACCCCCCTGAAAAAAGCAACCTGAACAAGCTCTCTTGTATAGCAAAGGAAGGTGATTGTGAGCTCTGGGACGCCCCAAATTGATTTATTTCTCAGAGGACTGCCATAATGCAGGTCACATACAGTGGCCACCACAGCTGCAACTCAGAATCCTTTCTCTTGGGACACAAGTAGTTTGTGATAGAAAATACAGGGGATAGACTAAGGGGAGAGTCAGTCCAGCTGTGGGAAGATGGGGAGGCTCATCTCTCAGGGGATCCCAGTCCCTTGGAGATTGAGGAAGGGACAGTAATCCCAGGAGAAGGCTACCTTAGTAGAGCCCTTTGAGAAGGGCCAGGTGAGGCTGATCATGGTCATGGGGCCAATACTGGGGGAGACCAAGAAACTTCCACTTCTCCCTCCCTCCCAGGGATGAAGCTTGTCTCTCCCAGACATTGAGACCTGGAGCAAAGCTTCAATATCTCTTTCTCCCCTCTCTCCAGTTTTAAGCTCTAGTTAGCATTCAATAAATGTTTGAGTTGGATTGAATCAAATTGAAATGAATTGTTTTGAATTGAATTGATGTGCTAGACTGAAAGGTTCTAGGTATCTCAGTTAAAAAACTGAGATAAGGGGCGGCTAGGTGGCGTAGTGGATAAAGCACTGGCCCTGGAGTCAGGAGTACCTGGGTTCAAATCTGGTCTCAGACACTTAATAATTACTTATCTGTGTGGCCTTGGGCAAGTCACTCTTAACCACATTGCCTTGCCAAAAAACCTAAACAACAACAAAAAAAACCTGAGATATCAGTCTTATCTACCTCAATCAGCCAGCCAATTTATTAAGCAGACCCTATGCTTCATAGGATTATTGTATGGATTAACCTTAGTTCAATTCAACAAATATATATAAGGCATCCAAATTACTGAAGCAGATCGGAAAGTATAAAATGTTATCATACGTGTTCAAGTGTTATCATATCATTCATCTGGAAATGAGAAGTTAAGGGACACCCGACCGGCTGCTATATTTGTTGTTTCATTCAGTGAGGATATAGGAAATGCAGGAAATGCAATCCAGTTGTACCCCAGTGGTCCACAATAATGTAGCTGTTATTTATACCTGTTTCTTTTTCATGTGATTCATCTCAATTTGATCAACTATTGGTCTTTCCAAGAATCCATCCTTCAGTTATCTTGGCCAGAAGTCAAATCCCAATCTGAAATATAAATGGCAGAAGAATTCTAGTTTAGAGATTATTTTGTAGAAGGGTCAGATTTCGGTTTGGAAAGACCCTTTAGGATCATCTAGTCAATTGATCTTCCAAGAATCCATCACTCAGTTAAGTCTGGCTAGAAATCAAATTCAATCTGAAGTATAAATGGCAGAAGTATTCTATTTTAGAGATTATTTTGTAGAAGGGTCAGATTTCCATTTGGAAAGAATCTCTAATATCATCTAGTCTATCGGTCTTTCCAAGAATCCATCCTTCAGTTATCTTGGTCAGAAGTCAAATCTCAATCTGAAATATAAATGGCAGAAGTATTTGACTTTAGAGACTATTTTGTAGAAGGGTCAGAAAAAAAGCTTTAGGATCATCTAGCCCAATGCTCTCACTTTATAGATGAGGAAATCTAACCCCAGAGAGGTAAAATGACATCAGGCCATAGAATTAGATCTGGAAAGGATGGAGCACCAGTTTAACAATCTCCTTTTACTGTTTTAAAGGCCACAGAGACAGGAGGTGGCAGAATTGGGATTTGAACCCATGCTCTCTTGTCTCCAAATTCACTGCTCTTTCCTTGACAAAGAGGGAACTTAGTTTAATGGAACAAGCTCCAGATTTGGAGACAGGAGATGAGTTCAAATCACTTCTCAGATCACCTGCATGACTTTGGCCAAGACACTTGACCTTTCTGGGCCTCTGTAAAAGGAAGAAGTTGATTTGAATGCCCACTAAGCTCTCTTCCAACTCTGAATCTATGAATCCAGGCTGCCAGGAGGCCAGGATTGGCCACAGTTGATTCTAATCTCCCAGGGTGCTTAGGATGATTTAATTTTTCAATAGCAAATTTTTACAGGACATTTTATCCCCTTCTCTGCAGGAAGAACTTAGCCACAGGAGTTAGGGGACCTAGGTAACATATCCTGCTGCTGAAACATGAGCACCATTAACAATATTTAGCCTTTATCAGATACAGACTGGGCATCTGCTAGGCTAAGTAATTATTTTAAACAGCAACAGCACAATTAGCAGGGTTCGGGTGGGGAATGTAATGGACAAAACTTGGGCAAAATAGTAAAATAAGGCACTAAAGGGAAGGTCTTGACAGGAAAAGTAAAAAAATCATTGAGTGCTGGCTCACCCTCTATGAATATCTTTAGAAAGCCTCGCAATAATATGGAAAAATCTTTTTAGCTACCCACTTCAATTTTAACCGTCTATTAGAAAGGACTTCACTGGGGATAATGAAATGGATATCAGATTTGGAAATGAAAAGATTTGAGTTCAAATTCCTCTTAAATTTGTAAGCTATGTGAGCCAGGAGGTGGGGGGGGTGGCAAGGAGGGGGATGGATTAACCTCACTCTGTATTAGGTGATTCCCTAAGATTTAAGGAAAGCAACTCAGTATTGAAGTGGATAGGACTCTGGCCTTGGAGTTAGGACAGGCATTCAAATCCAGTCTCAGACACTTGCCACTTACTAGCTGTGTGACCCTGGGCAAGTCACTTCACCCTGATTGTCTCATATCCAGGGCTATCTCCAATTGTCCTGATTCCTATCTGGCCACTGGACCCAGATGGCTCTGGAGGACAAAGTAAGACTGGTGGCTTAGCTCAGTCTCCCTCACTCAAATCCAATTCATGGGCTTGTCACAGCATCATCTCCCTTAGGTCATAATCTTCTACAAGGATGAAGGAAAAACATCAAGATTTAAGGAGTTATAAGGTTAAGGGTCATCAGTGATAGTCACTGGATTTAGAGTCAGAAGTACTGAGTTCGAATCCCATTCCATCTATGTGACTGGGAAAATCATTAAACCTTTTGAGTTTCAGTTTTCTCATCTGTAAAAAGTAGAAGTTAGGACTAGTAAGTCATTACTTAGTAGTAGAACTAGTAACTGGTGAAGTAAAGTCCCTTCCATCGCTAAGAACTAAATTCCATCATCAATTGAGACATAGATACGTGGTAGAATTTTCACTGCCCACGCTGAGGAAATAATAACTACTTAGGACATCTCCCTCCACCCCAAAAGGTGATGGGGATCATATGCATGGGGGCACCAGCACCTGTGGAAAAACACATGGTTCTTTCAAGAAGCATTTGTCGCCATGTGACTCTCCAATCTGTGGGGCCAATTTCAGGTTGTTTGTAAGCTTGGGAGAGGGAATCAGAAGCAGGTGGGAGGAATGCTTCTCTCCCACAAACTCCCCCTCTCCATCTGTCATCCCCTCCCCAGCCTCGTGCAAGAGTGGGATGGTTCAGAGGGTGGCCACATGGTGACAATGTCCTTGGTATTACATAAAGGATGGTTCACGTTGCAAAGTATTCTCTGAGTGACCTGATGCCTAACTTTTCTCTGGCTAAAGACACGATATTTCATAGGCAATGTCTGCAGGTGTATTATGCTGGCTATAGGATAGTGACTCAACCCGAGGGATGAACTTAGGCTTGGTGGCTTTATGCAGAAATATAGTAGATAAGGTAAAAGTTTGGGGTCAGGGTTATACACATCTGAGAGAAGAGAGCTCACAAAGTAGTGTTTGTCAAAGACATAATTTGGAGACCAAAACAACTAATGCATAATGGTCTAAGAATTAGAGTTGGAACGGACCTCCAAGGTCCTTCAGTCAAGCCTCTTCTTTTTACAGAAGGGGGTCCTGTGGGTCCCAGAGGTGGAGAGACTTGCATAAGGTCATAAAATAAGTGATCTAAGGAAACTGAGTGATAATTCCTCTACACTCTGCCCCAATCTGGAACACTGATTGTATCATAGCTTCAGAAGGATATTACTAAACTGGGGAGCAACCAATGGAGGAGAGCTAGAATAGTAAAGAACCTCGAGTTCATGTTGTGTGAGGATTGTTTGAAGAAATTGTATTTAATCTGGAGAAAAAGAATATTCATGAGGGGCGGGGGGGGGGAGATGAAGGGCAAGGAGACTCGATAGCTCTGTTCAAAGGCTGTTGTGAAAGAGTGGTCAGATATTCTCTAATTGGCCTCAGGAAGAAGAAAGGAGAGCAATGGGCAGAAGTTAAAAGAAGATGATTTAGGTTTTCTGCTTTAGGAATTGCATTCAGAAGTAGAATTACAGCATCTAAAACAGTTCTTAACAATCTGGTTTATCCAATAGTGGAATGAGGTACTAAAACTTCCTTTCCTTGGGGGTCTTCAAGCAGAGAGTAGATGACCACTTGTTGGGTACATTGCAGAAGGAATTATTGTTTAGGTATGGGTTGGGTAGGTCTCTCCCAACTCTGAGATTCTATGATTCAGTTATCACCCTCCCTTTTTTTTTTAGTTTTTATAAGGCAGTGGGGTTAAGTGACTTGCCCAAGATCACGCAGATAAGTAATTATTAAGTGTCTGAGACCATATTTGAACTCAGGGACTCCTGACTCCAGGGCCAGTGCTCTATCCACTGCACCACCTAGCTGCCCCCAGTTATCCCTTCTTAAGTGAACTTGGTTTTTTCTGAGTAAATACTCAAATCAACTATAAAGGACCTAGGGAAAAATAATATTCACTTTCAGAGAAAGAACTGATAAATAGAAATATATATGTGTGTGTGTGTGTGTGTGTGTGTGTGTGTGTGTATGGTTTTACATAAGTTTTTAAATCTGTGTCAAATGATGACCTTCTCTACTGTGCAGTGGGGAAGGAGATGAAGATAGTTTGGAACTTAAAAATACAACAAAAAATATTTTTTTTAAATTAAATTGAAAGGAATAGACCTTGGAAATCATTTAGTACAAATCTTCATTTTACAGAGAAGAAAATTGAGGCACAGTGGGATTTGTGACATGTCCAAGGATACACACAGGACCATAGACTTAGAGTTAGAAGGGACCTCAGAGGCCCTCGAATCAAACCTCTTTTTACGAGGGGATCTTGTGAGTCCCTGAGGTGGAGGGACTTGCTCAAGGTCACAAAATCAGTGATCAAGAAACAAACAATGAATGCTTGCTGAATTGATTTAGAGGTTTCTTTGCTTGTGCTTATCATGAGCAATGCAAGCTAAGATGAAACGGCCATTGATTGCATGATGAAACCAACTCCTTTATTCTCTCCAAAGAGACCATGTGAAACATCTTTCAATTTACTTGCAATTTCCTTATGTCTTTTGGTCTTGTTTATTATGAAAATGCCAATACAGATGTGGTTTAGTTCCTCCAATAGTATATCGACTCATTGCTCATTGGAAAAGATCCAACCCAATGGTCGTACCAAGGATGAAATCAGTGTTTATAGAGGGTTCAAAAATAGCAATTCTTAGCTTCTCTCCCTACTCTTTTATTATGCCACCATCACTGTGGAAGCAAATGGGAGCCACAAAAGAACAAAGCTATTTTGTATTTTTCTTTGTTTCATGAGTCACCATAACTGAGAGTTCATACTCTTTTTATACTTAAGTTACACTGGTACAATCTTTAACCAGGATCATGATGAAAAGTCTTTTTTTTTTTTTAAAAAAAAAACAAAACAAAACTTGGTACAGCCTGTCAGAGGATACCATAATGAATCATCAGAATAGGACTTCTGGAAAGAAATCAAGAATGTTTGTGAATTAATGACTATTGATCCTGCACCAGGTATACAGATTGGACCTTTGTATAGGGCCATTTGGGGTCAAAGTGGATAGAAATCTATACTTGGAATCAGGAGGACTCCACATCTTTAGAGTTCAAATCAGATCTCAGGTACTTACCAGTTGTGTAATCTAGGATAAGTCATTAGCCTCCTTCTGCCTTAATTTCCTCATCTGTAAAATGAAACTAATAATGTGCCAACCTCCTAAGATATTGAGGACAGCTAGGTGGTTAAAGGACCAGGACTAAAGGCAGGAAGATTTATCTTTATGAGTTCAGACCAACCTCAGACACTTACTAGCAGTGTGACCTTAGACAAGTTGCTTTAACCCTGTTTGCCTCAATTTCCTCCTCTGTAAAATGAACCAGAACAATGGCAAACCACTCCCAAATCTTTGACAAGAAAACTTCCAAGAAGGCCAGAAAGAATCAGACACAACTGAAACGACTGAAAACAACAACCTAGGGTATTATGAGGTTCAAATGAGATAACGTATATAAAATATTTTGCAAACACATATGCTGCTTCTTGTTATAGGTATTAACGCGATTCTAAGCTGGAACAGGACATCTCCAAGTCTACCAGTTCTTTACCATCTTTGATTGTAATCAGTGAGGACCAGGTATATGATGATATGTTGATTCAGAATCACTCCATGATCCCTGACCCCCAACTCAAGGACGTATAACCCAGTTGTAGAAAATTCAGGTGGGAAGCCTCCAGATCACTAATAAGAGAAATCAAGGAGAGGGAAAGAGAAGGTTGTTTTTGGAAACATTCCTTTTCCATGACTAGATTGTATAATTCACACACTGTATAAGGTAAGCTCCTTGAAGGCAGGAGCTTTTATTTATGTTTCTCTTATGTCTTTGCCTTTCCTATGCCTAGCAAAGGATTTGGCATGTAGTGGAAGTTGAATAAATGTTGACAAATTGAATAATATATCTTACAGGTTCCTGATGGTAAGAAAACCTTCTCTGGAAATCCAGGGATAGAGACTGAATTTTGGATGGCATTCTCCCAGGGAAGAAATTCCCTCTACCAATGCCATATGGCACCTTTTCTGCCAATTTGTGCAATTTACAGTCTTAGAGCATTATCTAGGGCACATAGCAGTTGTGTGACTTTTTCAAGGCCACTATGTCGCAGTCATTCTTTCCTGGGAGTTTAGTCCTATGTAAACTTAGAATATGGAATTGTACTCTTGAAAGTGAATTTATTCTTTATCAAAAAATCTTTCTCCAAAGTAGATGAGGCTAACTAGTTGTCTAAATGAAAGCTATTTCAGCACAGAATTTTGATTTTATGGAATCAGTATCTGTGTCTTGGATAGAAAATGGGCAGTAAAATGGTCCCAAAGCTGAACAGGAAGAGGAAAGTGGGTTGGGTGGCCTTTGGGAAATTACACCATGCTTTTCATGACCCCAGGCTTCTCCCTGAAACAAAGGCTCATCTCTTTAACAACAATATCCTTCCAGTGATAGGCTTGGCTGCAAGTCTTGGAACATTGGTCCCCAAAGCATTAAAGTCAAGGGTCACCCAAAGGGCAATAGAAAGGCAAATGGTGGGTGTGAGCCGACTGCAACACATCATCAATGAAGAACTTCCAAAGACAAGTTGTGAAAATGATCTCATCAGAAAGATGGGTGGAGAGAAAACGGGGGGGGGGGCTGTCTGTAGCAAAAGTGATGGATACCTGATGAACAGCCACATGCTATATGGTGTCTAATACAATACAATTAGAAGGGAGCCCCAAGAACCATGGGTAGGCTCTCAGTGGAAGACTGACAGGAGAACATGGACAAGAGTCACACAGAATGAAAAGACATGGATTGGTTGGATCTGATCATGAACAGAGGTACCACATCAATCAGATCACCCATGGACCAAAATATCCAAACATGACCAATTAAAATAGAACTCTTCAATGCCCACCCACTTGAAATGTTACTTGGAAACTTGTTTGAAATTGCTTTATCTATAACAGATATATCTATAGAACAGCCCAGAAAGTATTGATCAAACACGGAACATATTGATTCTTACAATTAATTGTCACTCTTGGCCCTTTGTTATATCTTTGAACTTAATACCTCACCTGGAAATATTGATTTGGGCTATTTCATGATATTCCCCTTGATAGACTATAAGCTACTTGAGAACAAGGACTATTTCATTTCTGGAGAGGAGAAGTCATTGTTCTAAGTCACAAAGATTGTAAATGGCAGAATTTAGACTCAACCCCTTCCCCAACCTTGGCCTCTGACCCTTGAATCAAATAAACTTAGAAATAATTTCAAATGTCCCCATAGAGACTCTTTGGGTATAGACCAGGTGCTGCAGCAATTTTGTGACAGAAACACTCTCCAAGATCAAAACATGAGTAAAGGAATCTAGAAGTCCCTTTGATACTCAGGTACACATACAGCAACAGCCTTGGAGTGAAAAAAACCTGGATTTTGACACTGCCTCTACTGCAAACCTTGGTTAAGTCACTTACATTCTCTGGGCCTCAGTTTCTTCAGGTGTAAAATGAGAGGATTTGGATTAGATGATTTCTAGGATTACTTCCAGCTGCAAAGTAGTATGAAGTTCTCCTTAATTGACCAACTGTTCCAAGAAGAGGATGACTCCCTCCCTGGGGTCGCTAATGCAAAGCTCCATAATGTTTGTCCTTCATTTCTGAAGAAGACCATGACATCAGGGAGGTGACACTATGACAAGCACATGAATTGGATTTGAGTGAAGAAGGCTATACTAAGTTACCAGCCTCACTTTCTCTCCTCTGGAGTCATCTGTGTCCAGTGGCCAGATATAAACCAGGATGACTGGAGATGGCTCTGGATGCGAGACAGTCAGGGTGAAGTGCCCAAAGTCACACAGCTGGTAACAATCAAGTGTCTTGAATGTCGTCAAGAGGACAGGAGTTCAAATCTGACCTCAGATCCTTGACTCCTACATGGGCAAGTCACTTCATCCTGATTGTTTTGCCTTCTGAGCCATCTCCAGTCGTACTGATTCGTATCTGGCCACTGGACTCAGATGGCTGCAGAGGAGAAAGTGAGGCTGGAGACAGCACAGCCCCTCCCCACTCAAACCCAATTCATGTGCTTGTCATGACGTCACCTCCCTGATGTCATGGTCGTCTTCAAGAATGAAGGACAAACATTAATGCAAAGTCTCACTCTTTCCCATAACCTCTGGCAGGGTCAGCCCTTCTCCGGAGGTCGAATTCCATGAATCTTGCCACAGTTATAAAATATACAAATTAAAAGGCTATTAACATTATTGCCCCCATGTTGAAGGCATTATGTAAAGCCTAAATATCTTTGTGGCTGAGAGTATCATCAATTAAAGCCCATCACAGACATCAGCCTCTTCATGACCAAGATTTCAATGACTGTTCCCGATCAATAGCAAATGTGAAATCAGCGCCCCTCCAAAACAGATAAATCAACGGTATCGTGATTGCTGCGAGGTGCTTTTTCACAACGAGGACATCAGACTTGATCTCAAATGACTTGTGCAGCCCCAGTCTTCTCAAGAAAACAAATCATTTTGATTTGGTACCTGAAAGGGAAAAACCTCATCTTTTCAGCAAGGCAAATCCTTTAAAGGATGCTTTTTATGGGTAATAGAGTCTGTCTCTGAATCCTAATCATGTCTCTGTTGGTGATAACCAAGATATAGAATGTACTAGACTTGGAATAAAGGGGACCTAAGTTCGAATCCAGCCTCTGACACTTGCTAATACAACACTTTGTCTTCATCTGTGAAATGATGATAATAATTCTTGTAGTACCTACCTCATAAGGTGGGCTCAGATGAGATAATTCAGGCAAGATGCATTGTAAACTTAGAAGTTAAAACACTAAAAGAGAATGGAAAAAACACCACCTCTGGAGTCAGAGGACCTAGATTCAGATACCATTTCTGATGTTTTTTCCCCCTGTATGAGCTTGGGCAACTTCACCTTTCTGTGCCTCAGTTTCCTTATCTGTAAAATGAGAAAGTCAAACTAAGTAGCCCCTTAATTTTCTTATCAGTTTTGAGTCTACCATCTCATGATCATTATTGTTATTTTTTTCTTTTCTTTTTTTGGTTTTTGCAAGGCAATGGGGTTAAGTGACTTGCCCAAGGTCACACAGCTAGGTAATTATTAAATGTCTGAGGCTGGCTTTGAACTCAGATCCTCCTGACTTCAGGGTCAGTGCTCTATCCACTGGCTGCCCCACATTATCGTTATTTTTTAAGCTAGAGTGTTAGATCACAACTTGGGAAAGCTGTTCTTCAAGTCTCAACCTCAATATTCAAGCCTCAGTTCTTAAGAGAAAGGAACAGATCTATATCCTTGAGGAAATTGTTTGAATAATTCCCAGACTGAACTATCACTGGCCTGGGGGACCAGGATACCAAAGCCAAAAGAGGGCCGAGCTTTGTTCCCACTCGAGCAGGCTACCATCCTGCCATGACAGCCATCCCCACTGCCCCTCAGGATCCTCCAGCAACAGGTCAGGAAACCATCTCCAGGGTCCCATGGTGCATCAGGCCCCATCTACCCCTACAAAGATTAGCCCCCAGGGGATGAGCCTCAACTGGACCTCAGCTGGACTAGCCTTTCCTGGGCTGCCCCACTTTACCTTAGGTGGGGTTACTACTAGTTCTGGCACAGAAGGCCGGATTTGGACCCAGATCCTTGACTGCCACTCTATCCACTGCACCATCTTGATGATGGAAAGAAGACGAAGAAGAAGAAAGAACAGCAAAAAGAAAAAGAACAAGAAACAACGACATATGTAGAAATGTAAGGTTTACAAAATATTTTGCATATATTATCTCATTTGATTCTTACAAACAAAACTGAGAGGTGAGTGCTATTATTATCACCCTTATTTTACAGATGAGAAAACTGAGGCACTGGGGTTGTGACTTAGCCATCTATGAAGTATATGAGGCAGGGTATGAGCCCTTATTCTTCCTGACTCCAAACCCAGTGCTCCACAGCATTTAGTCAACTGCCTGAGTATTATAAAACTAATAATGACAATACCATAGCGCATAGACCACTGAGCTCAGCACCAGGAAACTTTAGCTTTAAGGTCTTCCTCTGACACATCACGACTGGATGATCCTGGCCATGACTTTTTTTAAAGTATTTTTTCATTAAATATTTCCCAGTTCCATGTAAAAGTTTTTTGGGTTTTTCTAGGTTTTTTGTGAGGCAAATGGAGTTAAGTGACTTGCACAAGGCCACACAGCTAGGTAATTATTAAGTGTTTGAGGCCAGATTTGAACTCAGGTACTCCTGACTCCAGGGCCAGTGCTTTATCCGCTGCACCACCTAGCCGCCCCCTAAAAATTTTTAATAACCAATTTTTAAAAATTTGAATTCCAAATTCTCTCAGCCTCCCACCACTCTCCATCTTTAAGAAGCTTAGCATTTTAATTTTGATTATACATATGAGTTCTTACAAAACATATGTCCATATCAGCCATGTTGCAAAATAAAACAATAATATAAAGTTCTTTTTTTTTACAAAAAGATTCATCAATTTTATCTCTGGAGAAGTTTAGCATTTTTCATCAAAGGTCCTTTGGAATCATCTTAGATCAATTGTTGATTGATCAGAGTAGCTAGGTCTTTCACCCTTGATCATCCTTACAATGTTGCTGTTACTGTGTACATTGTCCTCCTGGTTCTGCTCATTTCACTTTGTGAGCTCATTCAAGTCTTTTCAGGTTTCTCTGAAACTATCCTCCTCATCATTTTTTAAAAGTTTTTATTTATTTTGAACTTAACTACAAAATTCCACATTTCCTTGTATGTAGCACAATACAAAAAAGAGGATTCAATATGAAACCATGAATCTTCATGTCATACTACTTATGTTAAAAAAACAACTATATAACAAATGTAAACCTCATTTTCAAAGCTACTCTGCTTTTCTGGGCTTCTTTTTGATTTTCTTTTGTTCTTTGCTGTGCACTTTTTAATTATTTTTCTCCTTTTGACCCAGATTTATATATATATGTGTGTGTGTGTGTGTGTGTGTGTGTATGTGTGTGTGTGTGTGTATGTATACAGACATTTACATATACAATATACATATATAATGTTTGTCCTTCATTTTCAAGCACATGACTTGGATTGGGAGGGGGGCTATACTAAGTCACCTGCCTCACTTTCTCCTCCAGAGCCATCTGGGTCCAGTGGCCAGATATGAATCAGGGCAACTGGAGATGGCCCTGGATGTGAAGCAATAAGGTGAAGTGACTTGTCCAAGGTCACACAGTTATTGGCAGTCAAGGGTCTGAGGCCTTATTTGAACTCCTGCCCTCCTGACTTCAAGGCCAGTGTTCTATTCACTGCACCACCTCGATGCCCACACACATATATTAATTCAACACTATGCATACTTGTAGTTATCAGTTCTTTCCTTGGAGGTGAATAACATCTTCCTTCATAGATCCTTTGTAGTTGATTTAAGTATTTATAATCCTTGAAATAACAGTTATTCACAGTTATTCTTCAAACACTGTTTCTGTTACTGTATACAATATTCTCTTGGTTCTCCTCATTTGTTAAGACAATCTTTCCATTTGTTTCTAATTCAACAAATTCACCATTTCTTATGGCACAGATCATATATCACACTTCTTGGCCATTCCTCAGTTGATGGGCAAGCTCTCAATTTCCAGTTCTTCAATACCACAAAGAAACCTTAGGAAACAGACCTAATAGTGGTATTGCTAGGTCAAAAGGTATACACAGTTTTATAATGCTTTGTACATAATTCAAGATTATTCTCTAAAATAATTGGATCAGTTCATGATTCCACTAACAGTATATTAGAATCCTAATTTTCCTCATCCCCCCAGCATCTGTCATTTCCCCTTCTATCATTTTAGCTTATCTGATAGAAGTGAGAGAATATCTAAGAATTGCTTTTAATTTGTTTGTATTTTTCTAATCAATAATGACATTGAACATTTTTACATTACTACATATAGTTTTTATTTCTCCACAAAAAAGTACCTGTTCATATCTTATAGCCATTTATCTTGGGAAATGACTATATTCTTATAAAATTGACAAATTTCTCTATATATCTGAGTTATGAGACTGGTATCTGGGAAACTGTCTACAAAAGTTTTCCTCGGTTTTTGTTTTCCTTCTAATCTTTTCTGCATTAATTTTATTTGTACAATATTAAATTTATTAAATGTATTTGTACAATATTAAATATTATCTAGTCATCATTTCTTATACCACAATCATATTTCATCATAATCACATGCCATGTTCAGTCATCCCCCCAACTGATGGACATCTTCTCTATTTCTAAACCATTGGCACCTCAACTTTTAAATTTTTGTTCACCACAAAAAGAGCTGCTATATTTTTTTGTACAAATAGATCTTTTTCCTTTTTCTTTGATCTTCTTAGGATACTTAGTAGTACTGCTGTGTCAATAAGTATAAAGTTTTATAGTCTTTGGGGCATAGTTCTAAATTGTTTTCTAGAATGGTTGGATCAGTTCACAACTCCACCAACAATCATATGTTCCAAGTTTTCCTTATCCGCTCCAGCATTGGTCATTTTTTTCTTTTCTGTCATGGTGGTCAGTCTAATAGATGTGAAATGGTATGTCAGAGCTGTTTTAATTTGCATTTCTCTAGTCAGCTGTGATTAGAGCATTTTTATGTGGTTATTGAAAGCTTTGATTTCTTCTTTTAACCTCTTAATACTCTAGACAACTTGCTAGAATGAAGTTGGAGAACAGACACTGATGGGTATTAGTGAGACTTTTCTTGACAGAACTCCTTTTTATAGATCTGGTTCACCTCTACACACACACACACACACACACACACACACACACACACACACACCAAAACCCAGAAATTTAAATGCAGATTCTTAAAGGCTTTTGAAGTCAGTTTTTTGGTATGTTGAATTGCATAAGGTAAACTTTTTCAAAATTTTGTTCAATTCTGTTATTTTCAATTTTCAATTTCCCCTCCCCCATAATTCTACCCATACGAAATAAATTTCTGCCTTAACAATGTTTGTAGGAGAGAAAAAAGAAAGAGGGAAAATTGATGTGATCTGCATTGAGGCTATTAGCTCTCTGTCTGGAGGTGGATAGCATGTTTCATCAGGAATACTTTGGAATTGTGGTTGGTCTTTGTGATGATCACTTACTAAGACTTTCAGAGTTAATTATTTTTACAATATTGCTATTATTATGCAAATTATTGTCCTGGTTCTGCTTACTTTGCTTTGCATCAGTTTCTAAAAGTCTTCCCAGGTTTTTCTGAAACAAGCATCCCCTTCATCATTTCTTACAGCATAATAATAGCACCTCACATGTTCATACCATAAGTTGTTCAGCCATTCCCCAATTGATGTGCATTATCTCAAATTCTTTCAAAGAAAAGATGTGCATCATTTCAGATTCTTTGCCACCACAAAAAGAACTGCCTGCCATAAATATTTTTGTATCTATGGGTTTCCTTTTTTTCTCTTTAGGTTAAAGACCTAGGAGTGGTTTTCCTAAGTCAAAGGGTATGTATGCACAGTTAAAAAGCTTTTGGGGCATAGATCTAAATTGCTTCCCAGAATGATTGGAATCTTTTACAGATCCATTTGATCCTCATAGAAACCCTGAGAGGTAAGTACTATTTTGCCCCCATTTTACAGATATGGAAAAAGACAGAAGGAGACTATTGGAAGCTGTATTTGAACTTATTTCTTCTTTATTTTCAGGTACAGCTGTCTATCCACTGTGCTACCTAGGTGCCCAAGTGATAGGGATGGAATATGTGACTTCATCAGTTTAGGGCCTCACTTCTTAAGGTGGAATCTGGAGGACTTTAGAGTAGGGCCAAGAGATCAAAACTATTTTCATAAAAAATGCTATGATGCTTTTTATTTTCAATGAAATAAATATTAATAGATATTTCACACAGAAACAAAAGCTTTTTGTGAGATCTGCAATAATTTTTAAGCACATAAAGGGGTCCTGAGACCAAAAAGTTTGGGAACTGCTATTATAGGGGACACTCCCAGGAAAGGAGACCCCTTCCAGTAGTGCAAGTAAGGACATTCTCTTCAAATTCTTGTCCTGGAAAGTGACTTAGACGTGTAACATCTCTTTTAAATTGGTTCTCCTATTAGCATATTCATTTAATACATGAGGACACTTGTCCAAATCAAACAGCTGACAAGTGTCCGGAGGTCTCCTGGCTCTGCGACTGCCTCTATACCATGTTGTCAGTCCATTGCCCATGGAATTCTGGTCATTTAGAAGACCCTGGAGGCTCTTAAAGACCCAAGGGTGAGACTTGCCTCAGTTTCCTTGAGTAATCTTCTGACCCATTACTGACTCTCTCTAGTGATGATAACAGCAGTCCTTTGACTTGTGTTCATTGTGCTCCAGTCATTCCCATTCAACAACTTGGCAATGTTCCCCTCCCAGCTCCTCTTCCTCCTCCAGCTCCCTGTCACTTTTCATTAGTCCAAGGTCAGGAAAGCTAATGCTCAGCCATTTGAATTCCACCTCCCCTGACTGAGGAACAAACTAAGAATTAGTCCTGGGACCGGCATCAAAAAGGGCAGCCCAGCATGGCGTCCCTCTAATTAGTCATATGAACGGCCAGTTTCCTCTTGGCTTCCTCATGCTAGCATGCCTGTCAGATCTCATCCAAGGAGACATCTCAAAGGCCATTGGGAAGGACAGGTAGTCCTGCTTTCACACCAGATGATCCCTCATAGGGCCACCAAAAGAAGTCCTCAAGAAATGTAGTGGTTGGGTTTTTCCAGCTGTTTGATTTGCAAATGAATCAGGAGGGAGAAGAATTTTCAATGGTGACTCCCAAAGGTGGGGAAGAGCGACACTGACTTTTTAAAAAAATCTACTTTTGATTAATAATTTTTCCTGTATGAAGGGAAAACTGATAAGATGAGATTCAAAGTACGGCTGACCCAATAATCCTAGGAAAGTGAGCTGTCTGGGATGTTGCACTTCCCCACCCCCCATTCAAAGCTTGAATGTTATTAAAGGTCAGCAGACAGATATGAGGACCCAAGCCTCCTGCCCCCTCCAGGGGAAATTAGAGGACCCCTGTAAAGGCCCCAACTGGCCCACTGCCAGTGAAATGTCCATCCCCTTAACCAGCTATCTGGGCTTGGGCCTTGTTGAAGGATTCCAACACAAGGGCTAGATGAGTTGGCTGAGAAGCAGAAGGGCAGTTGGCTGTCTTTATATAATGGTCAATCTACTAATCAAGAAAAGGGGTATGTGAGTATCTGTGTGTCTGTGTAGGTCTCTGTCTCTCTTGGACAGCTCTAGCTCTCAGCATTTTGTTGTTGTTAATCTTATCAGTGCTACTTACCATGGAGCAAGGTCGCAAATCTCTCTTTTCTGTGGTACAAATGGCTCCAGAGAGAGACATGGCTCCTTCCAGGTGATCTTGAGATCATAAATCTTTGAACTGGAAATGACCTCAAAGGTTATCCAGTCCACCTCCCTCTCCATCCCTATTGTGAGGACAAGGCAAAGAGATTTACTCAGAGCTGTATGATTAACAAGAGGTGGGTATCAGATGAGTATCAAGGTTTGTGACCTTCCCAGCATACTAAACTGCTCCTCTTTCTTAATATTTTGATAAATTGGCCCAGATAATTTGAACAGCTCAGGCAAAATATAGAGGGATAATCAGAAAGATGTTCAAAGGTTCTACTTCAGACTCCTAGAATGGGCAAGAAGTCTCAACAGGAGCAAAAGACACTGTGGTGAATGGTTCAGGGGCAAGAAGAATCAAGTAATAATAAGCGAGGCTAAAGGGAATTGGAGACTCCAAATCATTGACTACATCCTGAAGGCCTCAAGAGAGTCTTGGGTGGCCCCAAACATGAGCACGCTGCTTATGTCTAATGTTCAGTGGGCTCCCTCAAGAACTTCAGAAGGTCTAGGAAGTCAAAACTATTTTCATAATAATACTAAGACATGTCAAATTCAAATACTGTAAACAGCAATGGTTATAGCCCACATAAACAAAAGCTCTTGAGAGGGTCATCGGTGATTTTTAACATTACTACAATTTTTGACCAGTGTAAAGTTCATCTGGGTGGATGCCTTACTTAAACTTGTTCTTTCTTAGCATTTGTCTATTTATCTTGGCTGTTGGTAGATTGCAGAATTGGGAGAGACCTCAACAATCAGTGTGTAATTCCTACTCATTTTTGTGAAGATCCATCAAACTCTCTCCAGGTTCTCTGTACTCACTTTCTAGTTTCAGATACCAGACCTGACTATGGTACTCAAATGGTCAACTCATAGAGACACAGACTGGGAGCTGGATGGGGCTTTAGAGACGCTGTGAATCACCCGCATATGCCATTATACATATGAGGAAACTGCAAAAGTAAACATGACCCCCCTACATTCAAAAAGAGAAATCTCAAGAAATATAAAGTGAAAAAAGAGGCATGCTTCAATCACCAATGATTTTTAAGAGGATAAAAGTGTACTGAGACTAAAAAACATGAGAACTTCTGTCTTAGAGGAAATTATTAGTAGCAGCACAGCTGGGTAATCCCTGGTCCAAAGGTCCCTCAAACCATATTATTATTATTATTATTATTATTATCATCATCATCATCATCATCATCATCATCATCATCATCACTTAGTACCATGGCTGGGGAATCACAGTTCTAACACAGGAATTTTTTTTTTTTAGTTTTTATGCAAGGCAATAGGGTTAAGTGGCTTGCCCAAGGCCACATAGCTAGGTAATTATTAAGTGTCTGAGGTTGGATTTGAACTCAGGTCCTCCTGACTCCAGGGCCAGTGCTCTATCCACTGTGCCTCCTAACCGTTCCCTAACACAAGAATCTTCAAAAATCATTCTTTCATTAAGCACTCTTTAGCTTAACAATGCCTTCATATTCAATTAGCGAACTTTAATTAGCAACATTTGTAGATTGAAGTCCTGGGGGTATTCTCTGGTAGCTAAGAGAGGGAGCATGGACTGGACATGGAATCATAAAGACCTGGGTTCAAATCCAACTTTAGGTATTTAGCAGCCATGTGATAAGATGCTTAACCTCTCTGGCCTCGATTGCTTCATATGTATGTCTCTATGAGTTGACCACTTGAATACTGTGGCCAGTTCTAGTATCTGAAACTAGAAAGTGAGTACAGGGAACCTGGAGGGAGTTTGATGGATCTTCACAAAAATGAGTAGGAATTACACAATGATTGCTGAGGTCTCTCCCAATTCTGTCATTGACTGAGAGCCAAGATAAATAGACAAATGCTAGGAAAGAAAAGGTTCAAGTAAGGCATCCACCCAGATGAACTTTGTCCAAGCCAAAAATTGGTCTTTGTGACTGATGAGGCAGAGCCAGTGACTGGAAAAGGACCACAGAGTGGGCCTTGCGTCCTCAATTACTGACTGGAATTTTAAGAAGCAGAGAAGATTGAAGGGATCAGAATACAAAAAAATGCAGTAACAGTGTGGCAGCTGAGACACCCAGGGATTACCCTAAGACTGGGAAAAGCTTTCCTCCTGTTTTAGGCTTGAGAGCCTTCAGTCATCCAGAAATGACAAAAGGGCCGCTATCATATTAAGTTCTTCCTTTGTTTACATATCTCTAGAAGTCCCTCCATGTACCAGTTTGGGGTATGTGTGTGTGTGTGTGTGTGTGTGTGTTTGTGTGTGTGTGTGTGTGTGATGGATCCCTTAGGAGTCCTGGCAGAGTTGATAGACCTGAGAGAGAAAGGAAGAACAGGGAACATCTTAAAAAGAGGGAGGTGATGTCAAAGGGAGAAAGGCAGACCCATCGGAAGGTTGACGAAAAGTTCTTGGCCACTGCCATGGGGAGAGATTGAAGTCTGGACAGAGTGAACAGACCAGTGTGATCTTGGCCAAAAGTTTATTTAAACTCTTCCACGGGAATTAAATGGGAATTAAAGGCAAGGTGGTATTAAGGGGCATTTCCAGATCCAACAACTATATTCCAATGATATAGTTGGATTCGTTATCACAATGCCCATTTTTCAGGTGATGATACTGAGGCCAAGAGAGTTCTGTCTGACTCGAAGAGGGTCCTGAAGTCAGAGAGTGCAGACCCAGGACTTTTGATGCCTAAATTAATGTTTTTTCTACTCTGCTGAGCTGTGAAAATTTTATTTTTGTTTTTGTTTTTTTGCAAGGCAATGGGGTTAAGTGACTTTCCCAAGGTCACACAGCTAGGTAATTATTAAGTGTCTGAGGTTGGATTTGAACTCAGGCCCTCCTGACTCCAGGGCCAGTGCTACATCCACTTCGCCACCTAGCTGTCCTGCTGGGAAAATTTTAAGATAAACAGAATGTATTTTCTATGTCTGAGGTACTGTGCTAAGGTAAAAAAAAAAAAGAGTATGAACTATGTTCCTCTTGTAGAATAAGGATAAATTGGAGATAAAATTAAAGGTAGGCACTAAGATTAAGCAGGACTGGGAAAGATTTCTTGCAGCAGGTGGGATTTTAGCTGGGTCTTAAAGGAAAACAGAAGATGGAGAATAACAAATAAGCAATTATCTGGGCAGCAATGGTCTTGCCAGGTTGCCAATGAGATTGTTGTAGCATTTGGCAACTTTTGAAGAACTCTGGAAATGTCAGTTATTACTACCTTTTCCTTTCTTATTTATCTTGCCCAACCTTGTCTTTCTCAAACTTTTAAGCTATTGTTCTTTGGGCTTGGTTATGATAGTCATGTTTCTGGTGGGAACTGTCATTAAGATGGTCCTCAGTTCTTGCAACCACTGCCCGGAACTACCAGTATACTGAACTATGTGGCATTTCTGATCACTAAATCACAATGTCCCAGGGGCTGAAGGGCCCTGGAGGAATGATTGGGCCCAGCCCCCTTCCTTCAGACAAATGAAAGAGGATCATTCCAGACTGATGTGTATATCATCTGCTCTGTCTTTTCGAATGAGAATCAGTCAGAGCATTAGAGAAACTTCCTGGTGATGAGGGGAGGAGAGAACTGAAAAATCCAAGTTCCCCATGTCAAAGGTCAAAGGAGCCAAAGAGGAAATGGGTTTATTTAGAAGGATTTGTTTGAGGCAAATCCACCCTGACTACCACTTAATATCTCATTATCCTGAAGGTGTTTCTGAATGGATTTGTGGACTTTGTGGCTCAAAATCTGACCATTGACTTAATTGGTCTGTCATCTCTCTCTGTCACCAACATTTTTCCTTTTAAAAAAAGATATCGTTTTCCCTTCATGTCAAATTTTTTCCATTTTTTTGGTGGGGGGGCAAGAGGGATTTGGTGGGGGGTTCCAGCATGGGAGCTCTCTTAATGGAGGCGGCTGACATCTCAACCACTCAGTTTTAAGGAGTTGTTAGTGACTAGTCCAAGGTCACATATATAGTCAGTATGTGTCAGAGGCACAGCTTGGGCGAGATCTTTCTGACCCCGAGGTTAGCCCTCAGATCACTATGCCAGGCTGCTTTACGTACCAAATCTTGCCAAAACAATAAAACAAAAATCCATGAGGTACTCAAGCCGACAACTCAGAAGTTCTAGTAGATGGGACTTAGCGTCAACCAGCGTTGCCTGCAAGGGGAGAACTGCTTTCCTGTCTTGGAGACCAGATGAGGCCGTGGCTCTGTGCCCAGCTTAGGCTACTTCTCTTAGGGTGAAGTATTGTCATGTTCAGGTCTAAAAACCCTTGCTTATTTGCAGAGGTGGAGGACAACCTTGTGTGATATACTATCTGTTGGGTTGGTTCTATAGGGAGGGGAGGGGACACATCTGGAAAGGAAGACATGGAAAAACAAAAACTGTTGTGAAAAGTTTTTACTTAAAGAAACCATTGTTTAATATTCCACCATTCAGGGGTATTATGATTGACATGTTATAGCACCTGATCACGGATTCTAGAGCTTGGGGGGAATTTGGTTCACTTCTCAGGACATCAGGCTTTTTCTTCATCTTTAGCTATCTTCAAGTAGCTGAAGGGCTGTCCCATGGAAGAAGGGTTAGTTTTATTCTGTTTGCCCTCAGAGGACAGAACCAGTATCAT